>NW_008681261.1:22879-28594 GCF_000695815.1 Acanthisitta chloris | reverse complement strand
GAAAGAGGATGGCAGAGAACAAGTTCTTGAAGTTATACCATCAAAATCTATCTAAGCCTGAACTGTCACTGCAAAGGCAGATCCCATCACCTCTCAGCAGTGCATTCCTAACAGCTTCCTTAAGACAGTAACATTTCTTCCAGGGATGGTTTCAGTCAGATTAGTGAGCTCCACGACTGCAGCCTCTGCTGTTTGTGCCAAGGCAAGGCTGCCACAGCTGCCCAGCTAGTTCAGGTACCACTGGCAAGAGCCACTCCTTTGAATGTTTTTAAAGAACCACATGTATAACTCGTGTGCAACTTATCTGACTATTCTCTAAGAAGACAGAGGAGGAAATGCATATTTCTGCAGGTGGGCAATAAAAATACTAATTAATAAAAACAATATTTTGCTAGACTATATTAAAGAATCACAGAATATTCAGAGTTGGAAAGGACCCACAAGGATCAACAGTCCAACTCTAGACCCTGCCCAGGACATCCCAACAATCCCACCCTGTGCCTGAGCTCTCTCTATATATATGCCCTAATGCCTCTTGAACTCTGCCAGGCTTGGTGCTGTGACCTCCCTGGGGAGCCGTTCCACTGCCCAACCACTCTCTGGGAACAGAACATTTTTCTAATATCTAACCTAAACCTTCCCTGACACAACTTCATTAGAAACTCACCTGACGTGTCTGTCCCCTTTAAATGTTACATAACCTGTCAGTTTGGTATTATCCTAACGTCAATGGACCATGTGACACTCCGAGTCCAAGTACATTGGTTGTTTTAATGTATGTGACTGGATGAATTTGCTCTGCTGCACCATGTCCCAGTGGATGTATTTTCCTAAACCTTCCCTGACACAACTTCATTAGAAACTCACCTGACGTGTCTGTCCCCTTTAAATGTTACATAACCTGTCAGTTTGGTATTATCCTAACGTCAATGGACCATGTGACACTCCGAGTCCAAGTACATTGGTTGTTTTAATGTATGTGACTGGATGAATTTGCTCTGCTGCACCATGTCCCAGTGGATGTATTTTCCACACCATGAGCAGTGCACTGACCTGGTAGTCCAACATGAGGAGCAATGTGCATCGCACACTGACGTCCCCAGGTCTCTTCACCTGGAAGCCATCTGTCTCCTGCGTTGTGGGAGTTCTGTGCCACTGACAAAGGGAAAAATGAGATAGTCAGTCTTTTTTTTCACTGATGTCCATGAAGGTGCATCTTGCATGGTACACCATGCCAGAATAAGTACAAGCCTTCTGAAGATCTGGCAATTTAAACAAAGAAAACCACCACCACCAAATCCAAACCACAACAACTCCCCCTCAAATCATTTCAATTCAGCTCTAGTGCAGAATCTGTTCTGCTGTTAGAATGATTTGATAGGAGAAATGCACACAATTCTTTCATCATTTCATACATTCTGTTCTCAGATGTGCACTACATCACTACTACATCTATGTTTTCAGACTAGATTCTGTTAGCAAACATTCTTAAAAAGAATGGAATTTTGAAAGCTTTAAAAATACCTTCAATAACAAATGCAAGCTATAACTCAAACAAGGGAGGCAACAGGCACCTGGGTGCTTATCTGTGCCACTCCCAGGTTTGTATGCAAAGGGTGCACGACCTTCTCACCTCCACAAGATGGTTGTCAGGTCCATAAAGATCTTTGTCCAGTTCAATAACCAAACTCTTAAAAAAAGATGAAAACTTCCGTTTCTGTTTGCTGAGCTGTACAAGCAGAAGAACCAGACATGTTTACGGCTGAATATATTAGCTTGTGTCCCAGGCTTCCTTCTTAGGCTCCCTCTTTGTCTTGAATATTAAATGCCATGCAGACCACAAGTGTGATCAATCTAATTGAGTTTTCCCTCTGACAAATGCAGGGTAAGATGCAAAAACCCTGACAGTGGTGGAACAGTGCACATTTCAGGAAGATTTCTCTGAGTCTCTTAAGGTTACTGGAAAGGACTGGCTTGTAATGTGAATACAGCATCCATGAGAACAGGTCTAGAGAGAGGCCATGAAAACTACCAGGGGGATGGAGCACCTCTCCTGTGAAGACAGGCTGGGAGACTTGGGGTTGTTCAGAGAACAGAAGGCTCCAAGGAGACGTTCTTGCAGCCTTACAGTATTTAAAGAGGGCTTGTAAGAAAAGAGGGACAGAGACTTTCTACCAGGGCCTATAGTGACAGGACAGGGGGCAGTGGTTTTAAAATGAAAGGGGACAGGTTTACACTGCTCATAAGGAAGATGTTTTTTACTCAGTGGGTGGTAAGACACTGGCAGAGGTTGCCCACAGAAGCTATGACTGCTCCATCCCTGAAATGTTTCGAGGCCAAGTTGGATGGGGCTTGGAGCAACCTGGTCTAGTGGAAGGTGTCTTGGCCCATGGCAGGGGGTGGGATGGAACTAGATGATTTTGCAGGTCCCTTCCAACCCAAACCATTGCAGGATCCTAAGGCCACTGTATACCTTTTATTTTAACATCTTGGGGTTTTTTTGATGAATGCTAATTTCCTGGTCTGATTCATCAGACGACAGTAAATTTTACAGATTGATCATACACTAAGTAAAACTACTTCCTTTCACATTTTGTCTTTCCATTTAATTAGCAATATTCACTGTTTACTACACAGCTCATACTGTCTGCATTAAAAACTGGGAGGTCTATAATCACATAATCTGACTTTCCATGAAATACAGTCCATGGGATTCCAATTTATCTTTTCTTGTTTAATGCAGATAATATTTTATTTTAAAATGTCAGTAATTTTTAATTTTTAAAAGCTATTTTGTTCCAATAAAGAATCTTTTTCTTTGTTAATATATACGCTCTAATTTCTACACTGGATTTGCCTAACTTAAATTCCCAGATGCTGTACTTTGTCACCACTTCATCCTCCAGCAAGATTATGATTCCAATTCACGTACAGTTATCTCCAGACAGACTGAAAACCTTGCCCTCTCCATGCACAGACGTTCTCCATCTGCTCAGCCTATAAATACTCAGCTTGTAAAGTCTATTCAAATAGGTGACACCTTTATTAGGAAAGTCCAGCCTTCCCTGAGTAAAGCTAAATCCATCACTGAGGTGTCTGAGGACTTCATAAGGATAAAATGTTTCTTCTATCCTTGCTCTGAGCATCCATACATCATATTGTCCTCCCTAGGAATATGAACTACTGCTGCCTTCTCCTTGCTATCCTGCTCTTCCCAAGATGCAATGATTGCTGTAGGCTGGACTTATCACACCTCTAGTGACCTGAACCCTGCCATCTCTTTTAAGGGAATCATCTCAGCCCTCATCTCTCCACCTCCTCCTACCTGTCCTGTCCTTAAGTCTGTTTAATTTCCTGCTGCCCTCCCCAACATTCCCGTTATAGCCCTATCCCTCACTCCAGCTGGACATGGTACCTTCCCAGCAGCAACAAGCCCACAATGCCACTCAGGATGTCTTGTCTCAGCTGATGTGCCCAGTGAAGCCCACCACCCCACAGGACAATCTCTTGACCCTTGCCAGCCCCAGTGAAGCACAGCTAAGCCATACATCATCCAGGAGCTTCCCCTCCACGCGCAGCTCCCATGACGCAATGCTGCCGTCGGAGTCATCAGCGTCCGATTTTGCAGGGTTAAATGTGTTGGAGATGTAGAGTCTCAGTTTCCTCTTTTGCTGTTATAAACATAGAGAAAAGAAAAGTACACATCCAGTAAGTACAAGACCTGAGGAAGACACAGGAAAGGTGACAGTCACACATTTAGTAGAGAATCTACACGTTTAGTGCAGTTGCACCAGGTTATACTAGAATTTAAAATCAATTTACATGTTAGAAAATACACTAAATAGTTGAATCTGAAACTTCCTTTCAAAAACTCTTGGCTGTACAAACATGCTAAAATCAACTGTAAGTGCAGGAAGGTAGGAAGTTGCAGGGCCAAGCCTGAGAGGCAATACATATGTGCTTCTGGATTAGATAACTGAGAACTCACTTTAAGAAAAGCATGATATGATGCCCTTCCTGGATAGAACCTAGCTAGATTGCTAAAACTCAGCTGCAAACCTCTTGCAATATGAATGTCTTTCATAGTTGCCTTAGTTCAGATTTGTAAATGGCAGTCACAAATACAGCTCATGCTGCAAACTACCTGCTGGGCACATCTCTGCCTATCTGCATTCTACCATCACACAGCATCTGGTAAATCCTCCTGCAGACACACCTGAACATACAGACACACACACATCTGCTGCCTTACCCTCCTCTTTAGCTGCCTTCACCCTCATCAAACATGTTGCAGCTCCACCTTGCTGCAAGAGCTGAGTGGAGGGAGGCACCATGCTTCATTCCTAACCCAGGTGCTCAAGTTTGTGACAGGTACAATCCTGCTTACCTATTGTCACTTTTACAGGATACCTGAGGTTTCCCAATCACTGTACTGGCTTATGGATGTGTCATTTCTCAGGACTCTTCCCTCCCTGCATCATGTGGAAAACCTGGACATTAAGTCTGGTGCATGGATTGCAGAAAAGATATTGCCAAAAATTACTTTGGGACTCTAGTCTTCAATATCTGTTCATAATACAATGATGAAAAGGCTACAGTTGTCAAGTTAATGCTGTCAATACAAACTTTATACAACATGAGAAAGAAGTAGTCTTGTAAAGCTTCGACACACACACACAGGAGAGAAGGAAGTTCCAAGACAAAGTGCATGATCTGGCACAGAGGAACGGGGAAGGCACAGATGTATGGCTGAAGAGGAACAAGAAAATGACCACATTTTGCCAAATCCAGAGAAGACAGTGACAGAAAGGTTTGATGCAAATGGAGCATCAATAGTATGCACTGACAGGGAATAGGATTTTCCAGAGTGCCAAGAGTCTAGAAAATGACAGGTTGACACAGGTAAGAACAGGCAGATAGGTAGAAAAATATTCTGGAAATCCATACTCCTTCTCCATGTTTTCCCACAGGATTTCTGTTGTTAAAGTGCTCTTTCACAAGAGATATATATATATATATTTATATATGTTTCTTTTTAATGATCCTGAACCTCTATTTGGTGTGGAGGACTTGAGAAGGATTCACATTTCTAAATTCACAAATCTTCAATTACCTTGCACATTTTATGCACCGTTCCTAAATTTTAACCCCACCTGGACTACTTGCAGAACTGCACCTATATACCTAAGCAGCTGTCTTGCTTCATAGCTCCTCATAGATACTCCACTGATATTTCCGGTTTATATCACTGTTCCATTTCCTCTTCTTCCAATTTCCAAAGACATTATACCTATTCTCCCATTTACCCTGGAAACTCCTTGTATCTGCCCATATCCAGATAGTAACTGTGTCTGTTTCTCAGAAGTCTGACATTTCATCGCTAAGAACATCCTCTGCAATAACATCCTTATTCAAATCTGAGTATTTTAGAGGTCTTTCTTTCTCCTGGTGCCAGGCTCCAGCTGCCTTGTACAGTCCACCTAAAAACAAGTCAGTAACAATGCCCAACCCAAACTCCTTGTATCTGCCCATATCCAGATAGTAACTGTGTCTGTTTCTCAGAAGTCTGACATTTCATCGCTAAGAACATCCTCTGCAATAACATCCTTATTCAAATCTGAGTATTTTAGAGGTCTTTCTTTCTCCTGGTGCCAGGCTCCAGCTGCCTTGTACAGTCCACCTAAAAACAAGTCAGTAACAATGCCCAACCCCCAA
>NW_008681261.1:9016-22857 GCF_000695815.1 Acanthisitta chloris | reverse complement strand
ATTTGCTAACCCCTTAGCACTTGTCTTTCCGGTCACGCACAATCCAGGTGCAGCTTACATTTCAGAGCTGGTCTCCTGCTGGCTTCCCTATACTCTCCCTGCTCTGCCAAAGTCAGTCTACAAATCATTTGGCTGTTTCTCCCACATCTCTCTCTTCAATTTACAGTGTTTGCTTTTACACAACAAATTCCCTTTCTCAAATTTGATCTTTTCTTGACTGTAACACCTATAAATGAGCCCACTCATTCCACATTATTATCAGAAAGGAATTTCGAGGAATTGTGAATAAAAATGCTAAGCAAAGGCCATCTCTAAAGTTATCTTTTGTCCTACTTTCTGTGTATCTTCATTTTAGATCAAAACCCACTTAGCCTGTGACTCCAACATGATACAGACAGTACTGACAACCTGTCTGTACTGTGGCATGCTGTGCCTTCAGCCTCTGATGAGCAGAGATATTCTATCTGACAGAAAGACATGTAACCTGCACCCTGGGGGGTTGACTTCAGATTGTGGCCCAAAAGGTACTGCAAATTTGCAACACTATTAAGGCAGTGATAATCTATTACATGCAACCACAGAGAGATCCTTGCTTGTGACTCCTCAGGAAATCAGTCAGGTAGGGCACCTGCTCAGCTGCAAGAGGACTCCAGCACCAAATCGGATTTAAGGCTAATAAAAATTTTTACTAGAATATGAAGCAGAATAAGGGATCATAAAGAAGAAAACTGACATTTGCTGGGTAAAATGAAATTTTAGAAAAAATAAAGTTCTGTAAACCAAATTTCCTCTGCTCACGTTCTTGCGAATGGTTCACTTCTTCAGATCTGCTCTTAGTCCAGCAACTCTGTGATTTCCAGGATTGCAGAAAACTCTATAGGGTCATTTCTGGGGAGACACATCTTTTTATTTCTTAAGATCCAACTGTGTTTGTGCTATTGCCTTCTCTCAGGAGACTCCAACTTCCTGCATTTCCTTTCAGCTTTTTACTCGATGAGGCCTCCTTCCTCCTTTTTGCCTCACTGCCTGCCCTGCCCCCCCTGCTGGCACAGCTCCCCCAGAGGGCTCTACCATGCTGAGGGCACTTTGGGACAAAACAAACATGAGCTTCTACAGCTGAGCCAGCATGAAAGCACCTACACAGCCAACAGGTGTCAGCCCCCATGTTTCCACCAACAGTGATTCCAGAGTGAGCTGCAGAGTCAGCCAGACCTGCCAGAGATGTTCTGGTAAGCAGGACAAGACAACTGTGAAAAAGGCACCTGTCTATGAACACAGCTTGAACAGCCCAGTATGTCCTCTGGACAGCACTGTACTGACCCAGACACATTCCAGTCTCAACTACCTTTCTGAAGCTGCTGCCGTCATGTCTCCATGCTGTTTGTTCCCTGCTGCTGCTCCATTTTTCCCTCTTTTCTAGAATCACCACCACCACCTCTTCCTTACACGTCTAGTGTCACCAGCATCACTGGCTCCTCGTAAGAACTACCTGGGAATGATTCTGCTCCAGACTTTCTGGGAGGCTGACTGTTGGCTCTTCCAGGGCCCGTAACTAGACAATGGCACTTGAACTTGCCCTACATACACTTATCACCAACAGTGGTAACACATACTTTGACCAGTGGCATTTAAAGAAAATCCATTTAGAAATCCCCAGCATAACATCAGAACAACTCTGCAAATGAACAGTTGCTTTGGACCCTTAGGCTATTTCTCCTCTACCATGATTTTTCTCCTGGCAGCTGATCCACACTACCATCGAATCCAAAGAATCAAGACCCTGGCAGAGAGCCAAAAGCATAGTCTGAATCCCACCTGAAGGGATCTGCCCAGGGAGTAACAACTCCAGCACTCACAGCTATACTGCTTCATAAAGATGTCCAGTCTTGGAGGACATCATTTCAGAGATGATATAGATAGTTGAAACTGAGCTCAAGGAAGAAGAACACTGAAATGGTGCTGGCTGGGGTTGTGTAGTCACTATAGAGACCACAAAGTCTCTTTGGCTGAACACACACATGCAGAACCACTGCACTCATTTCACTGATCAGTACTCCTGGGTTCCACCATAATGTCAAGTTCATATTCAGAAGGCTCTCAAAGTGAGGTATTCTTCCATCTCCAGTTGAGCAACTCCATCTCATCCAGGTAGGAAATGGTACAAGTTATGTACAACTTGGTTACTTTGCAGTTTAAATAAAGTGGTGGCAAGAAGCCACTGCCCTTCAACAAATCTTGCAAATTTCTTAGCCACGCATGTTGTAGCACAGACCTGAAATCTGTTCTCCTTTCTGTTTAGTGGCTTCTCAGAGAACAGAAAAGCAATCAACCAAAACCTGTGGCCTTGTTTTTTACAGGTATGATTCTCACTAGTTGGGAGCAAAAAACTAAAGAGAAGACTTACAGCTCTAGGGCAAGGAGAAAACATCACACTTCATCTCTTCAGACACACTGAAACTTTACCACCCACAAAGACACCCTCAGTAGGGGGAACTTCATAGAGACTTGGTCAACATTGTGAATTGAATAGCCTCTTGTCCAAAAAAAAAAAAAATCAGTAAATGCTTGATCTGATTATTCTCTAAGCATAAGATACACATCTTTGACTTGTCTTCAGCAAAAGGAACTTGAAATAGCAATCATATTAAAACAAGAAGTCTTCTTCTAAGAGCATTGTATTTCACTTACAATTTCTCCTTGAGAAAACAAAAAGGAAAAATAGAATCCCATGTAACATGTCAGCGATGAACTCCTACACAGGTCTCAGCACAACAGGTGTGAAGCTCAAATGAAATCAAACACACCTAAGGCTGACAGGAGGCTGAGAGGAATGCTGGAGCAGCACAACTACAGCTTCTCTCTCCAAGTTCTTCAACATCACCTGCACACAATTCAACAGAGCTTTATGTGGAAGTAAATGGGTGAAATGCTGGAAATCTGTCAAATCCTTCAGAAAACTAATCCTGGTTTATAGTGCCACTTCTTTTTTTCAGTTCCATTAGTACTGAGCCCTTAAAAACTTGAGTCAGGAAACATGTGAAGGTCTCATGATCTGCGTGCTATTCCCCAGTCAAATCTCCATCAACTGTTGAAGTTAAAAGTGTCTTTCAGTGAACTCTCAGGCAAGACAAAAAAAACCTCCAGGACACTTCCTGGACAGTTGTGCTTGGGATTTCAATCAAACTAAGTTATCAGCAGATAGTCTATTGCTGACTGAACAAAGAAAATCTGGCTGCCAATCCTATGAGCAATATTGTGTTAAGAGCTCTCCAAACACATCTTAAGGATGGATTTCTATGAACCTCAACACAGCACAAAAACCTCAAGCAGGAAGCACATGAAAGATTAAAATATGTGTTTCTGTCTTTATTTAATATAGAGTAACTGTTTCACAGACTCAAAAAAACCCACTTTTTAGGAAGCAAAAAGAACAGTGGAAGCTAACATAGCATGGAGACTAAAAATCAGGAGAGTGAAAGAACAATGACCATGAATAACAAGTGTTAAATTCTGATCACTACAAAAGAATCAAATGAAACACAGAGTGCTCATATCAGAACTGAAATACTGAGGCATCTCTCACCCAGAGCAGTAGCAAACAGCTATATCAAAAAAATTAGCCAAGTAACTCAAGACAAAAAGAAAGAGAACAAGAACTTAAAAATGGCCAACCCAAATCAGAAAAAACAGTGACCTGGTAGATTACACAAGTATCAGGAATACTAACACGAACTAGACAATATTTACTGAGCTCAAAATTGCACCAACACATGCAAAACACCTGTAGACAGTTCTACAAAATTGTCAACAAGAACCAAAAAAAGTCTCAAAAAAAGTGAAGCAAATGTTATAGAGGAATAAAATGGAAAATAGTATGCACAACAGTTTATAAAACTGGTTACAGCAGCTTATTTGGCAGCTGCATACTGTACTTCCTCAGGAGAGAATGAGGAGGTGTATACTGACAGGTGGTAACAATCAGGTGCACTGAAAAATTCTTTCTCTGCAGTGATTGAGAGGGCTGATTTTTTTACCTGAGACCCTTAAAGTACTTGAAACACATATTTAAAATACGGACTGACTAAAGAAAGAGACAAGGTGTTTGCATTTTCCTTATGTCACAACACAAAAAGCAATAAAATTATGTTTCAGAAAAATAATGCAAATTCCCTCCTGGCAACTATCCGATAGCAATTCCTCTGTCATCTTAAAACCTGAAAGTGGGGAAAAGAATCTCAGTTTGCAAAACCAGGGAGTTGCGATGGTATTCTGATGCTACTACTCGTTTTTAACCTAGAAATGGAGAACCTGGGAGTAGATGATTTAGTTTGAGAAACTGCAAATATACACAGGTCTGTTAAACTCGATGTGCCACACCAGTTCACTGTGAAAGAGTGACAGTTCCTGGATGACAGTCCCTGGTTCAGGAGAGACCTAAGTACTGTCTGTGGTGCCAGGACTTGGAGTAGGAGCCTTGCTCACAGGATGGATCACATTACATCCCTCTTTCAGCAGGTGATGGCAACCCCTGATTCAAGCCTTGGGAAGAAAATCATCTCAGTCTTAAAATCATGTTTATGTCCATAACTGACTATCTCAAGCTTAGACAATGGAGAGAAATAGGCACCTTTTAGGGCATGATTTATCTATATTCTTTCAAATATCCACTTCTGTATGAGAAGAACAGTGCTCTGAACTCCACTGCCTACACGGACTAAATCTCTCGACAAAGGGAGCCCAGAGTGACTAGTTTATATAAATAAATACAATGTAGATGTCTATACTTAGCCAAATAAATCCCACTCCCAAAGTCCACAGTGGCCCTAGTTGTATAGACTTTCCATGATGCATTCCCCTTTAATGACATCGACGGCTCTGGAGTTGAGCCCTACGGTTTCTGTTTCCTTGGGGCCATGGAGTTGCTATATCCATCAAACAGCGTCTGCCTGCCTACCTCCTAAAAAGTCCTTTCTGGAATTCTCAGCATGTGGGTCTTCCATTAAATCTGTGCAAGGACTCTTGCAACAAGTGGCATTCAGCCAATGCCACTCTGCAGACAAGGAATTCTGAAGCTCTTGTGACAGATGCAGTCCAAGAATGCAGGACTGGCTGAAGAAGAATAGAGAGAACACAGCAATTCCCAAGCAGCAGAAAACAGACAAAGCAGGATCCAGACTGGAAAAGCTGGCAGCTGAGAGGGGCTGCTGAGAGTGGTGAAGGGAGCTGGCAGGTGGGGAAGGCTGTTTCCCCCTTCAACCAGTCTCACAACCCACAGGTCTCCTCACTTCTTGAGCAATCCCACAGCTGTCACCTGGTTCAACAGTGCAACTGTTCACAGGAGATCCAAGTAGGATCAACAGGCCAAACATATTTTACGCACTGTCCTCAAAGAAAAAAATGTTTAAAACACCTACCACTAAAATTTCTCCAGAATAATTAGTCTTCAGAGAGAAAAAAACCAGTCTGAGCAACACTAGACAATAGACCTGTGGTTCTCTAGCTGCAGACCAAATCACTGTGACCAACACTGTAACTGCAGTTCATAGAATCACAGAATGTTAAGGGACTGAAATGGACCTTAGAGATCATCTAGTCCCAACCCCCTGCCCTGGGCAGGGACACCTCCCACCAGACCAGGTTGCTCAAGGCTTCATCCAACCTGGCTGTGAACACTGCCAGGGTTGGGGCAGCCACAGCCTCCCTGGGCAACCTGTGCCAGTGTCTCACCACTCACGCAGTAAATAATTCCTTCCTAATATCTAATCCAAATTTCCCTCTTTCAAGTTATCCCCATTAGTCTTTGTCCTATCACTCCAGTTCCTAACCAAGAGTCCCTCTCTAGCCTTCTTGTAGGCTCTTCAGACACTGGAAGGTTGCTATGAGGTCTCCACACAACCTTCTCTTCTCCGGGCTGAACTTTCTCAGCCTGTCTTCATAGGGAAGGTGCTCCAGTCCTCTTATCAGCTTCATGGCCTCCTCTGGACTTGCTTGAACAGTTCCATGTCCATTTTCTGTTGGGGACACCAGAACTGTACGCAGTAAATTGCAGCTGATAATTCTGAGTGGTCCTGCATATTCCCTACATATTATCACATACCTTAGACAAATTCTTTTTTTTCCCAGAATTACAGTCCCAGTTTGTGAACCACTGTATTAAGGCAAATATTTCAAAATTACAAGAGCTTCGATAAGAGATGGAAATGCAGAGACAACTTTTATTGCTGTTACCAATGCTCCAACTATAAAAAAATGAAAACACTTAACATCAGAACAACCCAAATTTATCCAGGCTTAGTTCCATCTTGACAGGTCTTGACTTTCACAACTGCTACATGCTAGGACTATCTGCACATGGATTTGAAAAACATGTTTGATCACTCTCTAGATGATAACTGATATTTAAAATGTGTCTGCTGAGCCCTAGATGGAAACAGAATTATCTGTCTACAGTTTCTGTAGAGTGTTGAGTCTCCTATACTATTCCTCATCACAGACCTTGAATGCCTCCATTGCACAGCTTACAGTGGGCACCTCGTGTGCCTGTTAATTCCCTAGTTAAAGACTTTGAAACAGAATAAACAACTTTCTGCAGATTTGTGAATCTAAGTCCAAGTCTTCAATCACTTTTAAATTTGTCCAGGTTCCTAACTAATAATGGTGTTCTACCCATATCAAGAAGTAAGACAAATCATTACTTCTGAGCGTCCAATTTACTATAAATAACACTTTTTGACTATGAACTTGTGATGTAAACCATCCACACTTCAGTTTCCTACCTATCCAGGTACGTTAATGGAACTTAATTCTTTTTGGAAAAATATCAGAGCCTTCCACACCTTATCAGATAACTGTACAGTGACAGACACTGTGGTACAGCCAAGAACAACAGTTTTAATTCACAGCAGACATACAGCCACAGAACTCTTCATATGACAGAATTTACTACATGAATGAGCATGAGCACCCAATAGACTCATAAGAACTTAAATAAGACATGAAAATAAATTCTTTCCAATGGGAGTGGACAAAGATTGTAACAGATTACCTGAGGAGGCTGTGAAACCTCCAGCCTTACAGATTTCAAACTTCAAGGCCTCGACAGCCCCGTTTCGAGCAGGAGGCTGAAGCAAATGACTTCCACAGTTTCCTCCTACCTAAACCTTTCCAAGATTCAGTTGAATAGACTTGGAAAAATTAGGAAAAGAGTGAAGTGCTGGACTTGATCTAATGGAAATTGCAGAAAATGTCATCCATTCTTTTCTTACATGAGTAATCCTTTTACAGAATATGTGTACATTTTTGCAGGATCTTCAACACTTTTTCTGTAAGTAATTCTTCCCATTATATATTCTGTTATTCCACAAGTTCAGCTTTCAACTGAATTCAAATTGGAAATTTGATATATCTCTTCAGCACACCCCTCTAATCTTTTATTTTCTTGTTTTTAATCATTCCAATACAAAGTTCCAAAACCAGTGCTTATTTATCCTTAAGCTACTATTTCCCTTATTAAAGGCTTTCAGAAGATAGAGCCGGTAATATCCACAGAATTTTTCCCACCACTTTTCCATGCATGCTGATCCCCAGCTGCTTATTCTTAGGAGTTTTGTTTGACCCATTCCAAAACATTCCTGTTAACAAAACTTTTAATGGAACGATCATTCTACCATTTAATACAAGAATCATTTCCCCCCTTTAACTCAATCTACAAATTTTTCACAACATACCTTCATTGGCCTCTTCAGCGCTTCCTGGATATCCACGCGCTTCCGCATAATGGTCTGGTCTAGTTTGCGTTCAAAGGCCAAGAGATCCATGTAGGCCTGGGACTCAGGAACCAGCTCCCGGATCTGAGAAGGAAGCAAGGAATATCCAAGCACTGGAAGCACAAATCTGCCATGCTCCAGAGCAGCAATACTGACACCTTCCCAGCCCTCAGACAGACATGCTCAGGAGTTCTCCCTCCAACTGCAGTTCCCAGACAGCAAGGCTGACCTCAGTGGCATGGGACAAGCACAGACTGAACTGAGGCTGATGGATTCTGGCAGTGCCTGGCTGGATCCACAAGGCCTGAATCACGGCTGCTTTTTTTCAAGTGAGGCCTCACTACGAGCAGCCAGGGAGACATTGCTCTTGGCAATCCACAGTAAATTCGTCCTGTTCAAACTAAAGAGTCCTGCATCTCTCTGGACTAAAAAATAGGGAGTGTTCATGCTGATGTTTCAAAAACAAGTGTTACCCACTGTAAGTTAAAGCTGCCATGCAGGAAGTCAGCCTTCACCAGCACATCTTCCCAGCTGCGGTGAAATTGACCTTCATGTCAAAGTTTCAACATGACCAGCTATCAGGTGTCAACTTATGATCCTGCCAAATTTTATTGATATTTTAATACATTAGTTAAACTATTGCCAAAACCCCTTTTTATTTTCTCCTTTACAGAGAAGTTAGCAGAGGAGTGGATATGAAGTAGGCTGAAAGGAAGACCTAATGATCTGAGCTTAGAAATGGGCAAGAATACCCGTAAATGAAAAAGTTTGTTCTTAATTTGGAATACCTCATGCAGGCAAACCATAAAAGAAAGGAACTGTAAGTAATTACAATAAATCTACTGGACTTCCTTGTCTGTATCTACAATATTCATCCTAGTTTTCACCTAAATAACTGAAGTATTGAACTATTAGAATACACTGTAGGAATTAAAATCCAGCTGGTATTCCTGTTTTGCTCTAGAATCAGAAGCCTACAGCTAAATTTGGTGTAAGACGCAGACACTTATGTGAGAGACACCAGGCATACACCTGCTCCCTGTGCTCTGCAAGGACATGAGAACTGCACAAGGACATCTCAACAGTCACCTTTCCTAGTATTGTGTCTCTGGCAGTGTTTAAAAGTTGCTTCCTCTTAGTACCCACAACAGCCCGAGGCGCTCCAGGCCCTCCACAGGCAGTGTGGGAGCAAAGTACCTCCTTTTGCTCATCTGGAACCTGCCCCCACTGAGCTTCATTTGATGCCATCCCCTTGCACTGCTGGAGCAGCAGTGGGCAGGCATTCCCTAGGCATCTTCTCCATACATTTTACAGGGTTTTGTCATCTCTTTCTTAATAATTTTCTTTTCCAGCCTGAAGATGAACAATTCCTCCCTGCTGTATTTAGACTGATCAAGATTATCAAATAAATGTCTCTTTCAACCTAGTCTATTTGTCCGTTTTGAGTTGCTTTGGAGAAGTAGAAAACAGAGAGCCAAAAACTCTGTTCAGCTTTAGCTGAACCATTATAATTTTAACTGTTTGTATTCTTTCACAAAATATTAGTATCAGTAGAACAATAAAAGAACATGAACATTTTTAAGAGCAAAGCATGAAGAGCAAGCATTACCCTGGAAACACCAAGGAGTTGCCAAACGGCTTGCAAAGTAAGGACAGATAGACAGTGCTTCCTCCTAGTAAGTACAAATCTTTGGATCCAACAAAACACCCCAGTGCTTTTATCCTGTCTCACAGATGAAAAGATTCCTCAGTTCCTTGCCTGAGGAAATTAATTGTGGTGTGCTGCAGACAATTAAAAATTCTGGACCAAGAAAATAGTTTCAGACCTTTAACACCAAGTTCCATCAGTCAATTCAGGAACCCTCAGGCACATGGTGAAGTAGGGAGAGGCCTACACAGCCCTTAAAATACAGCCTATACCACACAGGTGGTACAAGCTTTCCAGCTGGTTAGCAGGGTGCTAGACCCAGGATCCAATGAAATTTCTACTAAGTTTGTAGAAACAGCAGTAATCTTCAATAAATATTTCTATTCCACACTTCTATGTCTTTTATAACATGAAAGTGAAAGAGTAATCCCTATTCCATTCTTATAACCAAACTAGATGTCAAGTATTAGAAGACATTAAAAAGCACAAACACTTTAAAATTAGCCAATGAAGTGCATGCTGCATGTAATTCCCTGAACTGCACATGGCTGCAGGTTGGAGAGCATTTCATAGAGGAATTGTACTTCTTGTATTTGTATTCTTCTCTAGGGATGTGCTATGGTCACAGCAAAGATAGGATATTGGGCTAGATCAACAGCTTGCTCAGGCCCATTTTGGCAGCTCTTATAGGCTTTTGCTTTCTCATCATACAATTGGAATAATCTTTTGAAGGCATGATAATGTTCCAGTTTCATATCCTTTCCCAATTTCCCCTCAAGAAAATTAAAGAGGAGCCACAGCAGTATCACATCACAATGAAGAACTTGCTCTGGTTTTGGTAAATCTTAGCTCAAAAAGATACTCTCACGCTCCAGCCAGTAGAACATAATTCATTTTCTCTTTTCTTCACAGGTAACTGAACTCCAGTTGTCTGGGTGTTGATGTGATAAGGATCTGTGCAGTCTACCTAAGTCCTCCTTCTTGCATGGTTTGCCCTAACTGAAAAGTTCATAGCTCCATGCAAGTCCCCACTCTTCTTCTACAAAAGTTCTAATGTGTAAAGAGTATTTTAATAGTCGAATTCTTCATGCTGGTCTTTATCTGAGGAAACTCCAGAAAGCACCTAGCAGCAGCAGCATCTCATCACCAAGGTTTTGAAGCATGTATGATACAACCTGTCTTAGAATTACAGGGATAACTGGAAGAGATTACTACTAACATTAGAAAGACAGTGTCTTTCTAGAGGCTCTTTCCTATTGTGCGAATTCAAATGCTCCAAATTATAAAAAATAAATAAGAACAGATTGTTATTAAGTTATGCACCTTTATGCTTGCTCCAGGGTTTTTTTTATTGATGGTGACAAAAGAGTGGCAAATTTACAAGTGGGGGCAGTGAGGACAGTGTGGAGGGAATGACACAACAGGAGAGGTTCTCACAATTGCTTTGTAGAAGCAGCACAACGTGGGGGCCCCACAACACCTGTCTGTGAACAGATGTGCAAGAATCAGAAACCAGGGAACAGCTGCAATGCTACAAATTCTGGGAGATGAACAACATCATGGGATAGCTTCTATGGCTGCCACAGTACCACAGCTTGGAAGGCAACAACAGCAGGCTGCAGGCTAGGGAAGGCAATGAGAAAGCCTTCTGCAAGTGGCTCAGCAGCAGAAGGAAGGCTAAGGAAAACCCAGGCCTGGATCTGGTTTTGATGGTCATTGTCAAAAGCCTCAGAGAAGGCTGTGGCACGCTGTTGTCTTTGGCTTCATTTCTCCTGGTTAAGTCCTGTCCTCAGGCCTCCCAGGGCCCTGAGCCCCCATCAGAGTCAGGGCAGCACAACTGTTCAGAGGGACCCTGACAGGCTGCAGGAACATGACAGCAGTTCAAGATGGTAAAGTTCAGCAAAGGCAAAGTTCTGCTCCTGGGACAGAGTGACAGCATGTGGGAGGACAGGTGGGCATCAACTGGGTAGGAAGCAGGTTTGCAGGCAAGGACCAGGGGGCCCTGATGGATGGACAACAAGCAGAGAAGGAGTCCCTGGGGTAAGCCAGAGGTGACAATGGTCAGCTGCAAAATGGGCTGTATTAGTGCAGGTGTTGCTATCAAGCCCAAGAAATATGCTCTTCCTTGTTATACCACACTGGTGAAACTGGATTTGGACTGGTGGGCACAGGACCACAAAGATGTGACACTCTGGAGCGAGGCCCACAGACGCTCAGTAGGATGTTGGAGGCTGGGGGACAGACATGTCAAGAGAAGCTGCAAGAGCTGAGATTGTCCAGACTCGAGAAGAAAGGTGAAAGGGAGATCCTCTGGGTGAGTTTGACTGCTGTATGGGCCGGTGAAGCACAGACAGAGCCTGCCTCCCCTTGAGGGGACCACAGTAGTGTGACAGCCAACACAAACTGACTGCAACATGGGCAACTCACTCCTTGTAAGGGACTGTTTTTTAAAAAAAACCCAAACCTAAACACATGATGGTGTCAAACATCTGAACAGGCTGACAAAAGATGCCAACGGGTGTCCATCCTTGGTTGGAGGTATTCAGAGCCTGGCTGGACAAGGTCCTGAGCAAGCTGATGTAATTTGAACCTGTTTTGTGCAGCAGTTGGCCTGCATGACTTCCAAAGGTCCTTTGGATCCAAATTATTTTGTGATTACTGAGGCTTAAACAGTTGTCTACACAAATCGTGCCTTTGCCAGATATTCAGTGAATCCTTTGTGTGTTTGAGGACTAAGAGGTCACTTTCTGCCTGAATGTTATAGAGACTAAATTACAGCTCTTTTTTATTTTATTCTAAGCAACTGCCCATACATGTTATATGTACTACGTGTATTGTAAGTAAAATGCACAAGCAATAGATGCAAATTACGAGCACATATGCAAACAAGGCTTACAGTTCCTCAGGAGGGTTACCAAGGAATTGATGGAAATGCTAATCTATCTAATATCCTTAAGTATATTTAAACATATCTCCCAATCAAAAACTGTGAAGGACATTAACACTGGCCACAAGTAAATGAAAACAGAGCAGCCATACAGCAACAGGGACTCTCCACAAAGCTGGGCTACTCAAGCAAACCTTTTGTATGCAGCCAGATATAACCCAGTAACAACAATCACCTTTCCAGAACACAGACTAACTTCAACACCTCTGAAATCAAGAAATTAAGGTCTACAGTTCATCTTTGTCCTTCCCTTACTTCGGACAGAATCCTGGAATAGGTTGGGTTGGAAGGGACCTTTAAAGGCCATCTAGTCCAACCCCCCTGCAATGAGCATGCATGTCTCTAACCACTAGGAATGGCTCATTTGTCAATACCAAGCAAACAAACAAATAAGTCAGGGATAACTGAACTTCTGAAATCCTCAATTCAAACAGGTAAACAGTAGTATTGTAATAGATGAACTATCTGTGGCTGTGGGAGAGGTCAAGGTTGAGAGACAGAAGAATCTTTTCTTTGGTCAGTAACATGGATGGAGAACAGTTCTGGGAGAGGCAGCCTTCCTTCACAATTGAGGTTACCAGTTCACACCCGAGAGCAGCAGCTTCCACTCACAACATTGATCAACATATGCTGCAGGTTTCTGTCAAAATTACTAAGGAAAGAGGTCGCTGGTTGTTGTTCTGGTGAAGCAGAAACTGTGAGGAACACTGCTAGTAGGAGATGGAGACAGGGTACTGTAATGCCTGCATCTCTGCTGGGTTCAGTGCAATAGTAACAGCCTGCACTGGTCTGACTGTACTGGCTGCTCCTAGTCTTCACAAGTATTATAAAGGGAAGGATGGGAGAGGCAGAACTAAGAACAAACTAGTGCTTGTGCTTTGTTAACTTCATCTGCTTCTAGCATCTCTGAATCACCACTTTCCACGACAGACTCGCACTGCCAGATTACTGCATTAGAGATGTACTGCACTTACTTCAGAAAAACTAATTTTGCTGTGTTATGACCACTCCACTGGGCGATTCAGATAATACTTTGTAGCAATGACTGTCCTTCTGTCCCTCTCCCTGTGTTTATTTACTGTACCATTCATTTTACCCATAAATGTTACCAACAATTTCACATATTATGTACAACACTGAAAAAACAGTACTCAGAGGCAGAAACCACAGTTTTCACTTCCTAACCCTCAGAAAATCGTGTCTTAGATAAAACTTTTCCCCTCTCTTTTTGACACCTCAAGAACAACAAATCCTATCCCTTAACCACAACTCCATCATAACCATCACCAGCCTAATGCAATTGTGCTGGGGAGATGGTGCACTCGTAAATGTATTTGGAATGCTATACTGGTTCTGACTATCTCATTATCAAATAAATAATGTGATATGAAAAGAAAACCAGAGAGTTAAGTCATATTTTGATTTAAAGCAGGGAAGAAACATGGAATGCAGATCAGCTGTTATATGCAGCTAAAAGACA
>NW_008681261.1:0-8994 GCF_000695815.1 Acanthisitta chloris | reverse complement strand
CCCTACAATGCTTAAGCAGAATCTCCTGAATATTTCACAGTTATGAAATACAGAGACATGGCCATTTAAATTTAGATTAAACTCTCTCAAGTACACCAAAGAAACTGCTGTGCTGCAGTCTCCAAGGCTATAGAGGAAGATACACATTAGGTCAGAATTGATCCAGTGTGTCCACTGCAGGTTAATTACTGCTGTGGCTGGAGGGGTACTAAAAAATATCATGTGAATTCCATAATTGTTATTCTAAGTATCAATAGACCCAGCTGTATCACTTCTGCAAGAAAATTATGTCCCATCCATTCCTTAAAGATGTCAAAAGTAATGGAAAAAATAAATGGAAAGAAGTATTTCAGACTTTCAAGTGATCCTTAGGCATATAATGCTACACAAGAACATTTTAAGGAATTCACAGTGACACACACATAAAAAGCAAATACTGTCCATGTGTTGCCTAAGCAGACAGAGAAAGATTTTGTTTTCATCATGGCCAAGTGACATATGAAACTTTACATCTTTCAACAGCTTTGATTTGGCAATTTTATTAAAACGATCAAGAAGAGGACAAGGGAGACATAAATGCATTAAAAGCAGTAAAAAATTTAGTTAATCAGAACCTGAGAAGACTTCAAGACACTTCAAGGCTCTTTGTCTCAGTTTGCTGACTGAGCTGCATGGTGGCTGAGTTGCAACACTGAACACGTATAATGGAATGCCCAATAAAGCAATTTATCTGTACTGGGGGTACTGGTGAGACCACAGCTGCTGATGACAGTGACCAAATCTCACTGCGGGTAAGTTAATGAAGTCATCTGCATGAGCTGCAACAAATAGCCAAAGCTACAAGGTATGAAGAAGAGGAATGGTTCTGGGGCTTTTATAATTTGAATGTAAGGAGCAGAATCTGCCACTGACACAGGATGGAGAAACCAGAATAAAGATGACCATGGTGAACCATGCATACCATGGTGAACTGGCAGAAAGAAGACAATACAAATTATTAAAGGCATTTGTATTATCAAAAAAACTAAAAGCAAAGTCCAGAGTAGCTGTGGCTGCCCCATTCCTGGAAGTGCTCAAGGCCAGGTTGGAGCAACCTGATCTATGGAAAGTGTCCCTGCCCATGGCAGGTGGGGTAGAACACGATGAGCTTTAAGGACCCTTCCAGCTCAAACCATCCTAGTATCCTATGATTCTATGACACAGCTACAGCATGAGGACTCACACTGCTCCCCAGGGCAATCTTAGAAGGATTTAGGAAATGGTAGGGGAGGAAACAATAGCCCAGAACACCACTATAGCCTAACAGGCCAGTGCAGTTCTTAAAGACACGAGCAAAAACACCTGGAGTAAGATTAAGGATTTTACAATTACTGCCATGCTGGCAATCCACTAATCACCAAAAGAACACCAGAGTCACAAATGAAGAAATATACTGACAAACTCAAAAAAACTCAAGAAAAATCTGAGAAAAGCTATTGAGATGATTACGTGACAGGAAAACATCCTCTATAACACAACGTTCCATAGAGCCAATTAATTATTTCACTTATAAGTATGTATCTACCTACACAGAGAGAAAAAATAGTTTCCTTGCCCTTCAAAGTGACAACATAAAGACCCTGATATTGTTTAAGTTCAATTTAGAAATACGGTGAAAATTCACAGGAGTGTAATCAAACACTGAAAAAATCTGACAATGACTGCAAGGACTATTTCATCACTAGTACTCTCAGGCCTGTCTTGTAGAAGTTAAACAAAACTAAAACAAAGTGGCACTAAGTTCTCTTGATAGGGTTGGACTTCAGATTGTCTACTTGTATGACCCCAAAAGTAAACTACCACTTTCTTTTTTCCACCCAGACGATCAATTATGAGCTCTTTATTTTCAGAGTCTCTTGGCTGCGCTCCAGGCCACACAGCCCTGGATGCTGTTAGTCATTCTCAGTGCCAAGGCACACTTCTTGCTCACACTCAGCTCAGTGTCCACCAGTGCCTTGCAGCAGTGCTGCTCCCCAGCCAGGCAGCCCCAGGAAGAGCATACTGGTCCTCACTTTCCCAAGGATGCCCTGTGCATCTGACCTTGCGGAATTTCAGGAAGTTCTTGTTGGTTCATTCCTCCAGCCTGTCCACAAGCATATCAACCAGTTTCCCCACCCAGTGATTTGGTGTCATCTGCAAATTTTATAAGTAAGCACTGCACTGCATCCTCCAGTGACAAAGATGCTGGACTGAACAGCTGCCAGAACAGATCCCTGCAGTACTCTGATGTCACTGTCTTCCCAGCAATCATAACTCACTACCCTCTAAGCACCATCATCCAACCAGATGGCTGTCAACCCATCTAGATCAAAATGTCCCAATCTGGATACAAGACTATTATGTAAGACAGTATTGAAAACTGAGAAGATAACAAAGTCAAGTACTGTGAAGATGAATGTGAAGATAGAAAGTCAAGAACACATGGGGGAAGGCCAACAGGGCAGACATCACAGTGGGAGTCTGTTATAACTCACACAACCAGGACAAGAAGTCAGGTGAGATTTTCTACAAACAGCTGGCAGAAGTCTCACAGTCGCCAGCAGAGGTACTCAATGCCTTCTTGGCCCCTGTCTTTAATGTCAAGACTGGCTGTCCTCTGGATAACCAGTTCCTAGAGCTGGAAGTTGGTGATGGGGACATGAGCGAAGTCCCTGTAATCCAGGAGGAGATGGCTAATGACTTGCTATGCCAACTGGATGCTCAGAAGTCTATGGGCCCTGATGAGATCCACCCCAGGGTAATGAGGGAACTGGCAAAAGAACTTGCTAAATCACTCACAATCATCTACCAGCAGTCCTGGATAACTGGAGAAGTTCAGTCTGACTGGAAATTAGCAAACATGACATCAATCTATAAGAAGGATCGGAAGGAGGATCTGGGGAATTACAGGTTTGTAAGCCTAACCTCGGTTCCGGGCAAGGTCATGGAGATCATCCTGACTGCCATCACATGGCACATGCAGGGCAACCAGGGGATCAAGTCCAACCAACATGGATTTATAAAAGGAAGGTCCTGCTTAACCAACCTGATCTCCTTCTATGACAAAGTGACCTGCTTTGTGGATGAAGGGAAGGCTGTGGATGTAATCTATCTGGATTTCAGTAAGGCATTTGACACCATCTCCCACAGCATACTTCTAGAAAAGCTGGCTGCTCATGGCTTGGATGGGTGGACTCTTTGATGGGTAAAAACTGGCTGGATGGCTGCGCCCAGAGAATTGTGGTAAAGGGAGCTAAATCCAACTGGTCACTAGTGGTATTCCCCAGGGCTTGGTATTGAGGCCAGTCCTGTTTAACATCTTTACTGATGATCTGGACATGGGGATTGAGTTCAGTCTCCGTAAATTTGTAGACAACACAAAGTTGGGTGGGAGTGTCAATCTGCCTGAGGGTAAGAAAGCTCTGCAGAGTGTCCTGGACTGACCTGATCAGTGGGCTGAGGACAACTGTATTTGGTTCAATGAGGTGTCAGGTCCTGCACTTGGGACACAACAAGCCCATGCAGTGCCATAGGCTGCTGGAAGAGTGGTTTGAGTGTTGTTCAACAGAAAGGGACTTGGGAGTGCTGGCGAACAGCAGCTCAATATGAGCCAACAGTGTGCACAGATGGCCAAAAAGGCCAATGGCATCTTGGCCTGTATCAAGAATAGTGTGGCCAGCAGGACCAGAAAAGGGATCATCCCCCTGTACTCAGCATTGGTGAGGCCACACCTCAAGTACTGTGTTCAGTTTTAGGCCTCTCAATTTATAAATGACATTGAGGTGCTGGAGTGAGTCCAGCAAAGGGCAATAAGACTCATAAAAAGTCTAGAGCACATGTTGTATGAGGAACAGCTGAGAGAATTGGGTTTGTTTAGCCTTGAGAAGAGGTGGCTCAGGGGTGACTTCATCACTTTCTATAACTATCTGAAAGGGGTTGTAGAGAGGTGGGGGATGGTCTCTCCTGCCATGCCTGCAGGTAGAGGACTAGAGGGTCATAAGCAGAGACAGGGGAAATTCAGATTAAATGTTAGGAAACATGTTTTCACTGTTAGGGTGGTCAGGCATTGGAATAGACTGCCCAGGGAAGTGGTGGAGTCATCACCACCCCTGGAAGTGTTTAAGAGGAGTCTGGATCTGATGCTGGAGGATGTTGTTTAGGGGTTAGAGTGGAGTGGCAGGCCACTGGCTGGACTTGATCTTAGAGGTCTCATCCAACCTTGATGATTCTATAATTCTAAAATTTTGCTAAAGTCAAGGTAAATTATACTCACTGCTATCTCTTGCTCGGAGATCTGGTCATTTTACCAGTGGAGCTAATCATGTTGGTCAGGCATGATTTATCCATGACAAATCCATGCTCACTGTTCCCTTCTTCTCCTTCACACATCCAGAAATGTGTTTCCAAGAGTACTTGCTCCATGATGTTCCCAGGGATCAAAATGAGGCCAATAAGCTGCAGCTCCTTGGATTCATTTTTTGGTCTTTGGCAAAGATGGGTGCAACAATTGCCTTTTTCTAGTTATCGGGAACCTCAGTTTCCTCAACACTTCAAAGGTGATAAAGAACGGCCTTGCAAGGACACTGGCCAGTTCCCTCAGCTCCCTCAGATGCAGCCTGTTGCATCCCATAGATTTGGATGGGTCTGGTTTTCTCCAGTGATCCCTGGCTCAATTCCTGTCCACTGTTGGCTGTTCTTCCTGTATGTGCACACTGATCTCAGGGTATGGCAGGCATAGTTAGTGCAGACTGAGACAAAGAAGGTTTTGAGTGCTTCAGACTTGCTGTCTCTGCCATCACTGTATCACCCAGCCCACTCAGCATGTGGCACACGTTTTCCTTGGTCAGCCTTTATTACTAGTGTAATAGTAAAAGCTTTTCTTGCCCTTGATGTCTCTTGAAGACCTCAACTATAGCTGAACTCTGACTTTCCCAATACCATTCCCTATATGCCCAGGCAACATTTCTAAACTCCTCCTTTGTAGCATGTCCCTACTTCCACCTCTTGAACACTGCATTTTGATGTTGGGACCACCACTGTGAGTTCCCTTGCTGGGCTCCTCATAAATCTTGTTTTCCTGCATTTCAACACGGGCTGCTTTTAAAGGTCCTTAACAACCTGCCAGCTTCCCTGAGCCACTTCACCCTTTAGAGCTGCTTCCCATGGGATCACACCTACCAGCTCCCTGCATTTGGCTTCTCTGCTTGTTTGAAGTCCAGGGTCTGTACTTGGCTACTCACCTACTTCATTCCCTCTGAGATCTTGAGCTTCATTATTTCACAATTGCTATATCCAAGGCTACCACTCATTAACACATCCCTAACCATTTCTTTCATACAAGTGAATGGCAGATCCAGGTCTTCCTCACCTCTGGCTGGGTCAGATGGACAAAGAGGTGGACAACACCCATGTAGTGACCAAACCACAACAGTTATTATAGCACAGGATCTGTACAGAGAATCCCACACAGTGGTCAGTGAACAGTAGCTGGAGAAGCTGACTAAATATTTGCATAAAAGAAACTGAAGTAGAGAGG
Source organism: Acanthisitta chloris (assembly GCF_000695815.1). Lineage (NCBI taxonomy): Eukaryota > Metazoa > Chordata > Aves > Passeriformes > Acanthisittidae > Acanthisitta > Acanthisitta chloris. The sequence goes on along the minus strand of NW_008681261.1, from coordinate 3,440 downwards.
ATGAAAAGGAGAGGACAGCTACACAAAAACCTATCAGCATGGCTAGACAAAAGTCCTCACAGGAATTTGGGGCCCAGTGAGAACTGCAGGCAATACTAAGAGACAAGCATGTTGTTGAAGGAGCAGTTTGCTGTTGCAAAGTTGCACTCCACTCAACAAGTTAAACAGGGAAAAGCAGAGACCCACACAGCTATGGAGCCAGAACAGTTCTCAGCTTAGATTCATGCATCAGAATGGGTATGCACGGAAGCTGAAGAAACAGAACAGTGAATCACAGACACTGGGAAAAAAATGCAATGACTCAGAACTAAGAGAAAATAAGACTGACCAGAAGAAATGAGAAGACAAGGCCTGGAGAAAAAAGGGGGGCAAATCTGAGGTGTGGTTGTGTTTCCCGACAGACGGTTTGTGGCCTGAGGTCAAAAATGAGGCACAACTGCAAGACTTATGTCACAGAGGCCACATCAGCTCCAGAGATTTAGGTGCCCAGCTCTGAATGAAGATGCCCTGTGAACTTCTCCAAAACTGAATGAGGGTTTCAGTGGTGAGAGAACAATGGAAGGATCTAGACATGAGGAAAATGGGGCAGGAAACAGCCTGCTGCACAGAACTGGAGATAATGTTGAATATACTATAAAAAATACTAAGCCTTGTTACGTTACAGTATATCAGCCTGGGCTTAACCAAGTCTTTGTGCTCATTTAAACTGCATTTTAGACAAAAATATGAAGTTGATCCAACCGACTTGCATTTAAGTAAAGCATTTGACATACAGTCATAAAGGGAACCACTCCTTAAGACTGAAAAATGGGGATTAGAACAAGAACAACATATGGTAAAGAACTGGCATAGGAAAAAAAAAGTATTAAGCAAGAAGTACCTCATGCACCATTTTTGAAACTGACTTTTTTAGATGCATTCATTATTACTTCCTGTACAAAAATGAGAGGTATGCTAACAAAACTTAATAATGACAAATTTGGGTGGCACTGTCATTACAAGGCAGAGGATTGCACAGAGAATGTAAGGAAGCTCAGAACTGTATAATCGAAATGGGATGGGATAGCATTACAAAGCACAGGCTCATCTTCCTCAGAGTCTAATTCCTGCTCTAATATGGGAATTCATCAGTTGCAAATAATAGAAAGCAGGAATACTTGTGAATATTAGTCAATCACAGAATGAATGACCAGAGGCTGTACCAACGTGGTAATGCCATTAAAAATGAATAAACAAATAGAGCAGTAATCCCAATTTGCATCACTATTTCCAGTAGAGATAAAAATGCATGAATGGCATTCAGGCACTGGGGATACTGGTAATCTGCAATACTGTGTATAGTTCTGGTTTCCTGAGAGGTAGATTTAAAGAAGTTTGAAAGAGATGAATTAAACCTGGAATAAATATAGCAAAGGACTGTGAGAATTTCAAGAGGGGATTCAATTCTTCTCAAATAGCTGAACTGCAGCAGCTCAGTGACCCTATGCAACCAGCAATATGGCACAGGCTTGATCAGACATCCTGGAAATCCAGCAGCAGGTTAGCTATGCCAACTGCCTGACTCACTATCGCAGTGAGGAACACTGAGAACCCACATCCTTTTCCACTACTACATAAGAAGGTTTTCAATGCATTTAGTATCTTCCCCTCTCTCCTTCTCAGTTCCCAGAAAACACAAGCAAGAGTCTGCAAAAAGTCTGTGGGTAGCAGATGCTGACTGGCTGGAAACCACGTCAGAGGTAGTTACAGAAAGTTGGAAGTTTTACCCTGTGCTTCACATGCATTCCACAGCCACCAGTGAAAATCTTCCACTTGCCAGGACAGCAATGCACACTGCATTTCCCCATCCCACAGATAGTGTGAGCAAGGCATTTCCAACACACTGACTGCAGCCTAACAGAGTACCTTAACCTAGACAGAGTGATGCATCATCGATAGCAGCACTGCAGCTGCACTGATAAAAACCCACTGCACACAGACCTCTGGCAATTTGTGTTGCCTTATCACTCCAGCAGTTAAAACAGTTGACCGACAGCAACAAAGATATTGAAAGGCAAGAAGACTTGATGACAGCATGACACACTGACTGCAGCCTAACAGAGTACCTTAACCTAGACAGAGTGATGCATCATCGATAGCAGCACTGCAGCTGCACTGATAAAAACCCACTGCACACAGACCTCTGGCAATTTGTGTTGCCTTATCACTCCAGCAGTTAAAACAGTTGACCGACAGCAACAAAGATATTGAAAGGCAAGAAGACTTGATGACAGCATGGTTCTGAAATGTAGAGGATTTGAAAGGCAAGAAGACTTGATGACAGCGTCTGTTCTGAAAGCGTCTGTAGAGGATTTTGACATACCTAAATAAGGCTCTACCTATTAAAGTATTATCACATACTTGATAAACAGAGACACTGGTCTTCTGTTGCCAAAATAGTTTGGCTCTCTGAGTTATGAGACTTTTTCATTTATAAAGGCACAAGACAAAAAAAAACAATCGACCAACCAAACCCCCCCAACCAACCCACCAAAAAAACTCAAAACAACAAAACAAAACAAAAAGCACCTTGTAATGGACATACACTTGTCTGTGAAAATAATTTGTGTAGGACAGAGAAAACCGACCCTTCATTATAAGAAAGTACAGACCCCCAGCAGAGCAGGGATGAGGGTTCAACACAGAGACCAGGGAGGCTGCAAGTAGTTTAAAGGTTTGAGTTTAATGGTAGCTCAGTCCTTTTAAGACAGCAGCATGAGAGACCTAATGGCTGACCTATGAGAGGCTCTGCTTTCAGAGGGTGGCAGAAATGACAAGAGAAGAGATAATATGACACCAAGAGTACCAAAGCGGGCTCACCTCCTCAGGTAGCTAGTACTAGGCGGCTGCAAAATGTCACATAAGAGACGCTGGAGCCTGCCAGCAAGTTTGGGCTCACACAAGCAGTGGAGAAGTAAACTTGAAAAGGATGTGGAAGAAAAACACCTGTCCAAGGGATTCTGAGCCCAGAAAAAACGCTGGAGTCAAAGAAACTGGGACCAAGATGTGACAAGGGTGTGTGTTTTGAAGCCTAAGGAAGTTTGCCTTTTGGGACCAAGCAGGTTCTTGGGAAACTGTACTGAAGAGGGTAAAGGAAAGAAAAAGTCAGGAAATAATGAAAGAGAAGGGGAGCAGAGAGAAATTCCAGTGTTTAGAAAGGAAGTAGAAGATGTAAGCATTGAGGATCAAGCATAGGCAGACACCAAAACCTAGACATACCCCCAGGGATAAGAAAATTAGTAACTCTCCAGACAATACAGGCCCCTTGAACTCTGTTGTTTACATGGGTTCACTTCTGTCCTGCTGGGACTCAACCACAAAAACCAGAACCTGGCAGCTCTACCGGGCCAGGGACCAGAGGCCGAGCCCGTCCCCTCAGGCACAGCCAGGCTCTGGACCTG
>NW_008681260.1:2229-6154 GCF_000695815.1 Acanthisitta chloris | reverse complement strand
GCGGCTGGATGGAGACCTGCGGGCAGTGCTGATGGAGGCGCCGGGACGCTGCGTGCCCTACGCGGTTATAGAAGGTAGGGACAGGGCTGAGGGCGGTGAGATATTCTCTCCGCAGCTGCTCTTCGCTGGGGTCTCATCCCCAGCGCCTCGTTCGACACCCATCGGTTTATCTCCCCCCTGACAAGCAGACACTGAGTGCTGACAGCACAAAACGAGGGCTCACAGCCCTTCTGCCCCATGTTAGAATCATAGACAGTTTGGGTTGGAAGGACATTTAAGCTCATCCAGTTCCAACCCCCTCCCATGGGCAGGGACACCTTCCACTAGCCCAGGTTGCCTCAAACATTTCCAGGGATAGTTCAGACGTAGCCTCTCTGGGCAGCCTGTGCCAGTGCCTCAGCACCCTCACAGGCAGGAATTCCTTCCTAGTTGTAGAATCACAGAAGGTTTGGGTTGGAAGGACATTAAAGCCCATCCAGTTCCACCCCTTGCCATGGGCAGGGACACCTTCCACTAGCCCAGGTTGCTCCAAGCCCCATCCAACCTGGCCTGGAACACTTGCAGGAATAGTTCTCTGGGCAGCCTGTGCCAGTGCCTCAGCACCCTCACAGGCAGGAATTCCTTCCTAGTTGTAGAATCACAGAAGGTTTGGGTTGGAAGGACATTAAAGCCCATCCAGTTCCACCCCTTGCCATGGGCAGGGACACCTTCCACTAGCCCAGGTTGCTCCAAGCCCCATCCAACCTGGCCTGGAACACTTGCAGGAATAGTTCAGCCACAGCTTCTCTGACTGTGCCAGTCCAGTGCCTCAGCACCCTCACAGAGGATTTCTTCCTAATATCCCATCTAGCCCTGCCCTCTGTCAGTGTGAAGTCATTGCCCCTTGTCTTGTCACTCCATGCCCTTGTCCCAAGTCCCTCTCCAGCCTTCTTGTAATTGCCCTTTAGGTACTGGAAGATTTCCAACCCTCTTGCCTCCACCTAAAAGAGCAGCTGTCTATCTAATCTAAATTTACTCTCCTCCAGCTTAAAGCCATTTCCCCTTGCCCTGTCACTCCAGAGCCTTGTCCAAAGTCCCTCTGTTTATTTTTGTTTAACAATCACCTCACGTGCCCCTTGGATTTGCCTTCCAGGTGTGGTGAGGTCAGTTAAGGAGACCCTGAGCAGCCAGTTTGTGGAGAACTGCAAGGGAGTGGTTCAGAGGCTGACGCTGCAGGAGCACAAGATGGTGTGGAACAGAACCACTCACCTCTGGTATGTGTCTGGTGCCCACTAACATCCTCCTCTCAGATGAGCTGAGGTGCCCCTGGGGGGTCTGACACCCCAAAATGACCTTTCTGTGACCAAGGTCCCTCAGAGCTGGGCCCCGCAGTGGCTCCCACAGTGACAGCTGCCAAAAATGGGACATGTTTGGATGATTTTAGGGCTGAGCCTTTCAGAGCTCATAGAGATGAGGACATTGAGTAACCCAGCACAGGCAGAGCTTTGGTGAGCCCTGCCTCATTATGGAGGTGGCCAAAAAAGCCACTTTTAGAAGAAAAATGAGTTGGATTTGAGTGATACCTGCACGCAGATGACCTGAGGAGAGTCTGGCCCTTCAGAGCTGCTGAAACAAGAGCTTGATGATGCTCTTTGATAAGCATTTGATAACACTTATCAAACTGGGGTTGTGACAGGTGATGCTTCTCCTCACAGGGTGGTTGGTGACAGCTGGGAATGCCACAGAGAGGTGGGGGGGTTAGATGGGACACAACCCTCTCCTGGTGATGGGGGAAGCCCACACTGCTTGTGAAATCACCAAGGTGAGGGTGAAGTGACCTCGTGCACACCTGAGGGGAAAAGCGCTGCTCTGGTCATCAGATGAACTCTGCTCAGGGCAGGGGCAGCTGGCAGTCCCCAAAATCAGCAGATCAGCAAGTAGTGTCTCCCTTTAGCCTCAGGGGATCAGATTCCCTTTCTCCCCTTCTCCTTCCCCAGGAATGACTACGAGAAGATCATCCACCAGCGAACCAACACCACCCCCTTTGACCTGGTCCCTTTGGAGGACAGCACTGGTGTGACTGTGCGGGTGATGAAGCCTCTGGAGGCTGCTGAGCTCAGCCTGGAGACAGTGTATGAGAAGTTCCATCCTTCTGTCCAGTCCTTCACCGACGTCATCGGCCACTACATCAGTGGAGAGCGTCCCAAGGGCATCCAGGAGACAGAGCAGATGCTGAAGGTGGGCACAGCACTGACAGGGGTGGGAGAGCTGGTCCTGGACAACACCACCATCAAGCTGCAGCCCCCAAAGCAGGGTATGCCCTACTACCTGAGCTCCATGGATTTCGACTCCCTGCTGCAGAAACAAGAGTCCAACACCAGGTTTTGGAAAATCCTGACCTTCATGTTTGGTTTTGCCACCTGTGCTGTCCTTTTCTTCGTCCTGAGGAAGCAGTACCGGTACCACCGGGAGAGGCAGCACCTCAGGCAGATGCAGGAGGAATTCAGGCAGGCTCAGGAGCGCCTGATGAACACAGAGGGGGGAGAGACCCTCAAAAACGCCTGTGTGATCTGCCTGAGCAGCACCAAATCCTGTGTCTTCCTGGAGTGTGGCCACGTCTGCTCCTGCCACGAGTGCTACCAGGCACTGCCCGAGCCCAAGAAGTGCCCAATCTGCAGGCAGGGCATCACCAGGGTGGTTCCCTTGTACAACAGTTAATCTGTTGTGGCTCTGGGGGGGAGTTTTTGGCATTAAGCTGCCTCTCATGAAGGGGTTTTGTCGCCTTGCTGCTTGGGTGGTTGATTTTGGGGAAGGGGAGGGAGCTTGAGTGTGCACGTGCTTTGGTGTGGTGGCAGAGCTGGGCCTGAAAAGGTGTCTGTGCAGCTCATCAGGGCTCACATTGTGCTCTGAAGGTTTTTGGTGAGGTTTCTCTTTGCAAAAGGTGAGGTGCTTGAAGCTCTTCTGTTAAGTTTTGGACTCTCAGGGTTTGTGTCGTGGGCACTGAGTCTGTGGTGCCTTACCCAGCTGGTAAAAACATGGGGCAAACAGAGATGTGTTGTGGGTTCTCAGAGGCTGCAGAACTCAGGTAATGCCATACAGCTCCAGGGCCCCATGGAGCAGGGAGGGCTGTGGGAGAGCTCTCACAGGGAATGTGTGAGCACAGGTATGATCCCCCATGGAATGGGATTGTGGCTGTGGCACACTAGGACGTAAGGAAGCGAAGGTAAGAATGCCGTGGCTGATGGCTGTGCTTGGCTTGAGCTGGAATAAGAAAACAGGATGTGAAGTAATAAAATAGGATGAAAAGTGTGTTTGTCTCAGATCATTCCATGTGGGTGATGGGAATGTACACACTGAGCCTGGATCACCCTGAGCTGTGATGGGAGTTGGGTGAGGGAGTGGGATCCTGTCCCCCCACACTGGACGTGACAGTCACTGCTGTCCCCTCCTGACACAGGTGGTACCAAACCCCCAAACTGACACAGGAAAGGAAAATTCCCTTCCCTGCCCCCCATTTTACCATAAATCCCATAGAGTCCCTGCACTCGAGAGGGTTAATGGACACAAAGCGAAGCTACAATTAACGTTTTATGGGGAGGGCAATTAGAGAAACACTCCGGGAGGGTGGGGGAGCCTCTGCTTTGGGAGCCTCGAATAGGAACAGTCCAAAACCCCAGGACTGAAGCAGCCCCCCGGGATATTCCGGGGGGAGATAGATCCCTGCTCCCTCCAGTGCCCTGGGGCAGGCAGAGCTGCTCACAGCCCCTAGCACGGCACGTTTAGAAAGTAATCTCTTGCCATCGACTGCCAGGAAAAAACTGGATTTAACACAGAAACAGGTCGTTTTCCTGGTTAAACATTAAGCAGAGCAGCCGGGCAGCGTCCGAAGGCCGTTCCGGCTGCGTGGCACGGAGCTGCCAGCTGGATTTTGAGCAGAAGCGGATCC
>NW_008681260.1:768-2197 GCF_000695815.1 Acanthisitta chloris | reverse complement strand
CCCGCCGGCTGTAGGTGGCGGTGGCTGCCCGCGGCTGTCGGCCGGCGTGGAAACACAGAATCCCGGGGGAAAGCCACGCTCCAGCTCGAAACTCCCGAATCCAGCCTGAAACGACAGAATCCCACTCCCTGGAAGAGTCCTGCGGTCCGACAGCCCCAACACTCTTCATCCCCTCGCCGGGGACAGCGGGAGGGCATCCCCCCCCGCAGGGTGGGGGGGGGTGCGATTTTTCCCCCCCCGCAGGCTGGTGGGGATGCAGCCTCGAGCCTCGCGGTTTGCCTGGGGAATGGAGCCATCAGGCAAAGCCTAAAAATACCCTCTGGGGGGGCTGTGCTTCCCCGTTACCTTTCGCCTCCTGTTTCCAAGCTTTCCCCATGATATCTCGGGCGTAGCCGCAACCTTATGTAAGGAGCTGACAGCTCGGGGGTGGGTGGGGGTGCACACACAGGGGCTCAGGCAGCTCCAGGAGCTGAGGGTTTCAGCAAACGAGGGGTTTGAAGATGGGAGCAGCCCCAGGAGAGTGCACCCCAGTCCTGGCATCACCAGTCCTTCCCATGTCCCCATCCTGCTTGGCCTCAAAACGAGCCAAGCTCTACATCCCAGAGAAATCCTATAACCCAGCCTCGCACAAACAGGTTTTTTTGCTGCTGTCCCCACTGCTCCTCCACCCTACTTTGCAGGAGGTGCACCAAGGATACCTGGACTCCCTCACTTAGCTGTGCTCTTCCCCAAAATGGGAGCCCCAACCTTCCCATCACTCACTTCGCCTGGCAGTAAGCCCCGATGACCCAACCTGCTGTGGCAACACTGCAGGGAAAACTCACGGTGACTCCAAAGCACTCCTGCATTCTCCCAGGAAAGGCTCATGCAGGGACACATCCTGGGCACCCAGACTGTCTCCCCACATTGCAGCCCCCCATGGAGCACCAGAGGCTCTGAGATGGCTCATATCTGCTGGAATCTGCAAGGCAGTCATGGGGCTGAGCCCAGGATCCCTGGGGACAGGGGCTGGGCTCCCTGGGGATGCTGTGGGCCAGCTCTGGGTTCCTCAAATGTGGCCATGGAGCAGCTCCAGGCTCCCCAGGGATGCTGCAGGACAGCTCTGGACTCTCCAAAAGCACTGTGGGGCAGCTTAGGCTCATTGGGGTTTGTTGTAGGGCAGCTCTGGGCTCCCCAGGGATGCTGAGGAGCAGGTTGGGGCACCCTGAGGATGGTGTGGGGCAGCTCTGGGCTCCCCAGGGATGCTGAGGAGCAGGTTGAGGCACCCTGAGCATCGTGTGGGGCAGATCTGGGGTCCCCAGGGGTGTCTCTTAGGCAGCTCCAGGGTCTCCAGGGGTGTCTGTTAGGCAGCTCTGGGGTCTCCAGGGATGCTGAGGAGCAGGTTGGGGCACCCTGAGGATGGTGTGGGGCAGATCTGGGGTCCCCAGGG
>NW_008681260.1:0-203 GCF_000695815.1 Acanthisitta chloris | reverse complement strand
GGGGCACCCTGAGCATCGTGTGGGGCAGATCTGGGGTCCCCAGGGGTGTCTCTTAGGCAGCTCCGGGGTCTCCGGGGATGCTCCGCGACACCTCCGTACTCCCCGCGAACGTCGCGGGGCAGCTCCGAGCTCTTTGCGGCGGCTCCGTGCTCCCCGGGGAGGCTGCGGGACAGGCAGCGCGGCAGCCCCGGGGATCCCCGGGG
>NW_008681259.1:1217-1576 GCF_000695815.1 Acanthisitta chloris | reverse complement strand
GGTGGGGAGCGGCTGGGAGCCCCGGGGGGGGGGATCTGTGATGTGTCAGCTTCCTCCTCCACCACACAGACTGCAGGGCTGTTGGTGGGAGTTTGCTTTCGTGAGGAGCTGGAGCTGAAGGAACTGGCACTGGAGGAGCTGGAGCTGTAGGAACTGTAGCCAAAGGGATTGGCACTGGAGGAGCTGGAGCTGGAGGAACTGTAGTCAAAGGGATTGGCACTGGAGGAACTGGAGCTGGATGACCTGGAGCTGGAGGAGCTGGAGCTGAAGAAACTGGCACTGGAGGAGCTGGAGCTGGAGGAACTGTAGTTGAAGGAACTGGCACTGGAGGAGCTGGAGCTGGAGGGACGGTAGTCAAA
>NW_008681259.1:780-1172 GCF_000695815.1 Acanthisitta chloris | reverse complement strand
GCTGGAGGAACTGGAGCTTGTCCCAGTTGCTGGGCTGTTGTCCTCATCCCCAGCAGAGAGGGAGTGCAGCAGCCTCTGGGCCACTTCTCTGCACTTGCTTGCAATGATATTGACGCCCTGGACCAGTTGCATGGTGTGTTCCTTCAGGAAGTTCTGCAGCCTCTGGATCATGATCGCTTCACCTGGCCCACAAACACAGGGGGCCTGCAGGATGCTATTCTTTCCGCTCTCCACCCGCCACCACTGTTTCCCAGAGATGGTCTGCAGCCTCTGGCACAGCCCGGTCTGCAAAGGGTCCAGGAGATGCCGTTGCTGCTGGAAAAGTAGTGCCCAGACTCTGGGCAGGATACCACCAACAGCCTGGGGTGGTGTTCGCTCTGGAGAAGATCGAC
>NW_008681259.1:0-644 GCF_000695815.1 Acanthisitta chloris | reverse complement strand
TTGCTCTTCTGCAGATTGGGCACACTGAGTTTGTCAGTACCCAGCGCACGATGCAGCCCAGACAGAACTGATGGTGGCAGGGCATAATAGAGGTCACGTCATGCCAAGTGTCCTGACAGATGACACACTTGCAGTCTGTCTCTGTGGCCATTCTGGGGCTCTGCAGCATCTTGGGGAGACCGGAGGAGCAGAAGCCACTCACCTTCACTGGTATCTCACACTGGAGCAGGCAGAGACCACGGTCACTGGCTGTGCCAGGGAGAGGAGGAAGAAATGCCCACACCCTTCCCAAACAACCCCCTCCCAGCTCCCTGAGTCCTGTCACCCACCTCGCAGCCCTCACATTTTTCAGCACAGCTCACCTTCGCTGCTGCAAGCACCCGCGGTGCACAGCTGTCTGAAGCAGGCAGTGCTGGGAAAACACTTGCTCTGGATCCAGCAAGGAGAGCTGCCAATGGCAGGCACTGTCAGCAACAGAGAAGCATGGCTTGACCCTCCACACTTCACAGTGCTGCTCAGCAGGAGTTCAGGCTGGAGCCAGACTGGCCCAGGCTCTGACGATGTCCCAGTATAAGCAGTGACGGACATGATGTCATAATCCAGCCCTTGTGATGTCAGAGTCCACTGCTCTGTGACATCAGCCT
>NW_008681258.1:18277-26171 GCF_000695815.1 Acanthisitta chloris | reverse complement strand
AGGTGCCTACTGCGGGGGCTGGGAAGGGGGCAAAGCCCACGGGCATGGCATCTGCACCGGCCCCAAGGGCCAGGGCGAGTACTCGGGCTCCTGGAACTATGGCTTCGAAGTGGTGGGCATATACACGTGGCCCAGTGGCAACACCTACGAGGGCTACTGGTCCCAAGGCAAGAGGCACGGCCTGGGAATCGAGACCAAAGGACGGTGGGTTTACAGAGGGGAGTGGACCCACGGCTTTAAGGGACGGTACGGCGCGAGGCAGAGCATGAGCAGCGGAGCCAAGTACGAGGGTACCTGGAACAACGGATTGCAGGATGGCTATGGCACTGAGACGTACGCTGATGGAGGTAAGGGTGGCTCTAGGGGACCTGGGGGGGATGAACAACAGGACACCCATCCCGTGATGGCAGAGGTTGCATGTTGTCCCTCCTGCAGGGGGGACCTGATCGTGTCCCCACTATAGTGAGATCCAGACAGGTATGGTGGTCTACAATGAGCCATTGGGACGCTTCAGTCAAGAAGTGGAGCTTGAGGTGCAACCACCTGATAAATGTGTGTGTGCCCTGATTTTCCCAACTGGGCATGGCATGCACGGTTCACTGTGGACACAAGGGAGGAGCAGCAGGAGCACTGCCCCTACCATTCCTCCTTCGGGAGCTCCTCTTGAGTGTCTATATCGACAGTTAACACCAACCAATTTGAATTGTGTAGTCTCTGACTCCTGGTTCCCCAGGGTCTGGTTATTGCAGCACATCACTGGACCAAAGCAAAAACTCCTGGTTGGTGCATGACCACAACGAGCTGTTCACTCACTCAGCAGGCAGCAAGTTGTGAATGTTCTTGCGTAGGATATAAGCCACCCACAGCATCATAGTATGCTTTGCCTATGCGTTAAACACTGCCCGCACGCCTCTGATGGACTGCCCAGACATCTGCTTTGCCAAACCATTTTGGTTGAGTTCATCTAAGCTGTTTAGAATAAGTAATCATACGCCTTTCCCTAAAATAAATCCCTTCGATTACTTGGAAGCTTTCAACCTCTGCTACGACACAAATGCACCACGTAGTCAGATATTTGTTGTGCTCTGTAAAGGCTTGGTCTAATTGTGTTCCTGCATTAGAGGCAATTTTGGGGTTAGAAACATGGCAAGAATCTCTGTGCAAGTAATTCTGTAGCTTTTCAGCACTGTAATGTTCCAGGCTGCCACATTTAGGATAGCTAAATAGAGAGGGTGATTTGAAAGAAATACCCTTCAAAATATGGGTCAGAATTGCATCTATATTTATCTAGGACAGGCATTGAAGTTAGTTTATAAAGGAAAATAATGATAGTGGTATAAATCTTCAGAATGAAAAGCAGCACATTTATAGGCATTTGAAAAATGGACTAATTCAAGAGTGGCTGTCAGGGTTATGCTTTTACATAAATATTCTGAATGAGTTGCGTGAGTTTGTGACTCACTTTAAGCCTGGGAATATAGTCTTGAAGTGGACCATTTTATACGTGCCCTTGGAGGTTAGAGACATGAACTGACACATCCTTCCAGCTCCTTAAGTTTTCTTCCCTCTCTGCCCTGCGGCCGTGGAATGGTTTAATACTGAGCTGTGCAGGTTGCACAGCCACGGTGAGAGTTCAGTCTGACACACACGTGCACTCCTGCATTGCACATCTCCACATGTGGCTGTAAGACATGTAGGTGACATGTAAGGTGTGCTCTGATGAGTTGCAAGCAGTGATCAGGTAGCTGTCACAGCAGCTGCCATTGGGACTTTCATTCTGGAGACATCAAGGCCTCCTATGAATTTTCACAACCACTTCCTTGCTCCTTCCTAAAATGCATGTTCTCCTAAGGGTGCAGGGCTACTGGAGTTCCAATTAGTTGTGGAGGAGAGTTTTGAGAGGCAACACTTGATGCAGGAATTTGAATTTGATCAGATCTTGGACTGAAAGCTTGGGACATGAGAGCGGGAAAGATGAGTCAATGTTTTCTCCTGTAAGGATATATAATATACTGCTCCTGTCAGCATAGTGCTCCCTGGGGTGTTGTCCTGTGGCTGTGTGATCCCTGATGCCACCCAAGGTTTGCAGTTTAGTCCTGATCCATAAAGATGTGCCCTGCCAAAGCCACCCTGGGCAGCACTGAGCTGAGCCCCCTGGGGCTCACGACGGCTGTGCCACGGTGCACAGCAGCTGCCTCTTCTGCTGGGCCATCGTGTCCTGGCTTCTCCAGTCTGTTCATTCAACACATGAGCTTCCCTGATGGCATGGGAATGCATAGAAAGCCGGATCTGAAATCAGAGTGGGGATTGCCAGCCAGCATCACATGTGTAGGACAGGGTTGGAATGTTTCTTACTGACCTGCAGGACCTGCTCCTGCTTTGTCTCCTCACCTGCATGCAGTAACCACCTGCAAGATCCAGATGTGGCCAGGCTGCTAATGGGACCTGTTAATATTTGAATTTGAGGTTGCCAAGACAAACATCTGGAAAGGCTTTGGAAATCTGCCGTCCCTCAAGTAGGGGACACGATTCCCAAGCCCCTTGGAAGCCAGCCAGATGAGGAAGAGGGCTCTGGGAACATGCAGCTCTTGCCAGGTCATCAGAAACTTTAGGTCATGGTTGGGCTGCCTGCAGAGTTTGGGGAGATGTAGCTGATTCTAATGTTTTAAAATAGACTTTAACTTTAGACATATATATAGAGAGACATGCATAAAGAATTTACACTTCAGAATACACTTAAAATATACTTATAGGGATGTCTGTGTTTGAATCTTGTGTCTGGCCAAGACTGGTGGCTAAATAAAGCCCAAATCTGGAGTGAAGCTTTTTGAAACACCATATAGATTTTTGGTGTCTAATAAGAAGCAGAATCACAGTACAGTTTAGCCCAGGCACTGCATGGATCATCCACTTTTTCTCTCCCCTACCAGGTTTTTGTGAAAGCCAAGGGAGACTGATGGCTTAAAGGCGTCTTCTGTAACATTGATTGAAATCAGCCCAGGAGTTCAGAGCTCCTAGTGTGGATGGGCAGAGACAGTGACATTATGATGTATTTCCTTGAATATCCAGGCTGGATATGCTTGTGCCTGCTGCCGTCACAAGGGAGGGGCTCAGAGCCCTTTACAGGGGCAGAGTGCTCGAGCTAAAGTGGATGGTGAGTGGGGATGTTGAAGGCACAGCATGAAGGAACTCATCGTTTTGCAGTATAAGCTATGAGTAAACACCTAGTTATTTGGCTTCCACTGGTGATTTTTGTCCATGCTGCAAGCAAGGCTTCATTTCTTTGATACTTTTGTGCATTTGGCTCTGAGTCAAAACCCAATCAAGTCTTAGTGCAGAAAAAATTCTCACTGCTAGTGCAGAATTGTGCTGTGTACCCAGGACCTAGTCCAAAGCTTGTCTTTGCTGTACAGATAACTACCTATGTATATCTGTATGGGGGGGGGAATATCACTTGCAATCAAAGCAGCGTAAAACCAACTTAGTTTTGATAGTGCAATTTGGTCTCTAGGGTGCAAGGAAACCAGTGGTGTCAATTAACCATGGGGAAACAATTAGACCATTCAGTGATCACAAGACCACAGAAAAGGGGAAAAGAAATGCAGAAGTGTGCCTTGCTGGGGAGATGAAATGGGTGGTATGAGCAGCACAAGGTCTCAGGTGCCTGTGGCAGGGAAAGCACAGTGGGAAGGGGCCTGGGCTGGGGCAGAAGGAGCAGCATCCATGGAACTGTAGCTGGGAAAGGAGGAACAGGCTCTGGGAGAGCCAAGAAGTTGCTGTCTTGCGTCTTCTGACTCTGTAGCAAAGCTCCTGCCTGGCTGAATGTGACCTATGAATTAATGTATTGACATTTTTTACCCCTCTATGTGTTTTTTTCTGCCTTTCTATTCCAGCAGGACCCATCAGATAGTACTATTGGCACCAAAAAGCAGCGCTCAGATTTTGCTGGCCCATCTCACACATGGTGCTGTGCACTGTTTTAACATCCCTGGCCATTTACACTGAGTCCTAAGGTGTCTGTCATCAGAGTATCTGGGTGACAGCAGGGGACCAGAGGGCAGCGATGTGATTTGAGCTGTTTGTATTATTTACCTGGTTGTTTGTATTATTTACATTCATCATTAATTATATGAGAGCCTTGAGGCAGGCTGGGAAGGGGAGATGTGACACTGCTGACAGGGGCCTCTCACTGCCAGGCTTGAGGGGCACCAGGAGCTGAAGTTTTCACCTTTGATGCAGGTGTGCACCATCTCATCCTGCTGGGATGATGTGGAGGTGCTCCCAGCCTGTCAGTGCGTTTGGAAGTGAAGGCTGCAGGGATACCATTTCCATCAATCCCACAATTTAATCCTTCCTATCCTATAAAGTTACCCAGGCAAGGCCACCAGGATTGGGGATGGTTTGGTTGGGGATGGGCAGAGGCAATGAATCACATCCCTGGGAGCTGCAGGGAAGCCAGTGTGTTTGTCATTATGGCAAGTAAAAAATGCAGACAATAAGGGATTATTGGGGTCCTGGCCCTCAGTAATCACACCCCAGTGCAGTAGGGTGGCTCTGTCCCACTGCTCTGGTGAATCACCAGGGCTGGGAAGGCAGGGAAGTGACTCTGTCCCATTTTCATCCTAAATAGAGTTGGGTTTTTTGCATCCACTGCTTTTTAATTAATTTTTACAGAGCCTCAGATGCATGTGAGCTCATGACTGCCTGGCTGACAGCTGTGTCCTGCCTGCCCCCCTTCCCAGGCTGTTTTGATATTAGGGTGGTAGTGGTGGCTCGGGGACATTCAGCTCTGCTACAGAGAGGGTTTGCACAGCTCCATTCTCTCTTGAAGTGGCTGCACTGGGACCTGTTGTTGAGACAGGGCTTGGCTCCACTCAAACCTTGCGTGTCCCAATTCACGGCTGCCAGTGCCTCCAGCCGCTCTCAGCAGCCTCTGGCTCTGCTCCAGGGGTGGTTTATGGCCCTGCCCTGGCACGAAGCCTCAGCTGGGCAGGGAATTGCAGCATGACAGGGACACGGCAGTGCCTTCTCGCCCCCGCCCTGGCTGAGCAGCTGTGGGCAGCACCATGTGTCTGTGCCCTCCATTCAGCCTGGCAGGGTTGGCACACCACATGCCATGGGGCTGATGTTGCTTGTGCTGTACGGGCTGAAATCAGGCAGCCAAGACCAGCCTGCAGAGCTGGTGTCAAATCCTGTGTTGAGAGTAGGCATGTGTGCCCTGAGAAGTGGCACCCCAGTCTCTGCTCCCTGAACACCCACTGTGCCACATGGCTTTTCCCTTCCAGGTCACTCTGGTGCTGTTCAGGGGGACACAGGCAGCCAGGGACTTGTTGGAGCACAGCAACTGCTTTCACCTGGCCCCTGAGGAGTGGCTGAGCCCCCCTAAACATACAAGACTTTTCCAGAGTTCCTTTTCCAGGGAATTAACATGGTGGCACTATCGGCTGCAGCTTGATATGTGTGAAGTTGTCCTGTTCTGGGAGGAGGTCTCCAATGTCACCCTGATCGTGTGTCAGCCCTGCTCACTGGCTGGGCAGACAGGATGGAGCACTGACCTCACCAGCTCTTGGTGGGGAGAGATGTGGGGGCAGTATGGGGGTCTCCATAACTTCATTTTGGAGGATTCATCACTATTTTATGGAGAGGGATTTGGGAGCATGGTGAGGGACACACCCAGGTGCCTGGGCATCTCCAGTGATGGTCCTTGGCTCTTGGCTCATGCCCAGACCCCTGCTGCCCACCTTATTTTTCCCTAAGCTCTGCCAAGAAATTGGGCAATGGCCCCTTCCTCTGGCAGGTGGCTCCCCATGGCTGACTGCAGCCTGCAGATGCTCTGAACTATCTGAACACCTACTTTTTTTTTCAGGGGAGTCTAACTGTTTTCAGGGAGCCCAAAATGTGTGCCGTGGGGTGGGCAGGGGCTGGTGGGGGGTGCCTCACCCGGGGCAGCAGCTGCTGCCCGCTCGGCACTTCTTGTCTTTCCTGGCCCTCAGCACTGTAAGTTAACACTCCACAGGCGGGTCCAAAGAGGATTTCAACGAAACCTGAAGCTTGGGAGGAGAGATTATGCTGCAGAAGTGGCCTGGGAGACTGTAAAATATGCACTCCCACAATCACCAAAGAAGGAACTGGATTTGCTCCCTAGGGAGCAGGGTCATCCCTGGTCTCAGTAACAGTGTCTGAGGTGGGGAGATGAATGCTGAGAAGATGGGTTACCCCCTTCCCCTGCTGAGCCTCCCCAGGACCCTGGGAGTTCAGACTCTCACAAAACCTGGTGCTTCCCCCTAGGGTCACTGTTCAGTGCCAGCCAGGTTTAGGATAGGTATCTGTGAAGTGTCCCCAGCACGGCTGACCCTTCACTTGCATCAAGCAGCACTCAGGAGAGTAAAGGAGTAGAGTGGCTTTTCCAAGGGTGTTTGTGCTCCCCCATCACCCTCTGCCTGTGCCTCAGGTTGAGGGAGCTTCTGGCAGCCTCTGTCCCACAGGGTGCTGTCTGGGGCGAGGTGGCCCATTCCAGGTCCTGTAATGCCAGGAGCAGAGCTGAATGCTGCCTTTGTTTTGAGTTGTTTTCTGGTTTCTGAGGCAACTGCATCTACAGCGCGAGGAGAGCTGGACTGGGGAGATGGCTCATTCCCTCCCATCCCATCCCACAGGGCTCAGGGGATGCACTGACCCGCGCTGTGCTGGCAGGGAGGGTGCTGTGAGCGAAGGCTGCTGACTGCCCCACCAGCCCTCCTGGCCTTCCCAGGAGCTCTTCTTGCAGGGGCCTCTGATGCTGCTAATTTAAGTCTTGACACGCTGGTGAGAAACGTCAGTGGCAGTCTCCAGTTGACTCTGCTGGAGCCTGAAAATGTGCTGACCTTTGGGGTCAGTGGGGTCTGGAGAGGAGCAGTGTGCTTTTCTCAGTCCTTCAAGGTATCAGTGCCAAGGTCCTGCTGGCTCTTAGCAGTGTTCTGTACCCGAGGTGCAGTCCTGGTGAACACAATCCTCTCTGCGTCCCTCATCATATGACACCATCTGCCCTCTTGAGCTTTTCCTGGAGGAGTATGGTATGGTGGTATTCTTGGGGGAAGAGGTGGAGGAATCCCACAGAGTTGCTTTTCTCCTCCCTTTTTTGCCCATCTCTTGCTGTGTGCAGTGTGGCTCAAGCCTTGGTCTCAGGAACTCAGCGAAACAACGTCAGGGCCAAGCAGATGTGGCTGAAGGTACCAGGGCAGCCAATGGACATGTGGGATCACGATGGCCAGGAGTCTGACTTGGGGTTCTAGAACTGGTCCTGGCAGTCTGTGAGTGACAGACTGCAGAACAGGCTGAAAAGGACTGTCACTGAGCCAAGGAAAGATGTGCCACTGCAGGTCATGTTCTTGCACAGCCCAAACTGCACCCCATAGGGCTGCCTCCCACGCCATGGTCTGGATACAAATCCAGATCCTATATGTTAAGTGGATTTGAGTTTGCAGCACTGTGCCCTGGTGCCTCAGCCTCTTTCCAGTGAGTTGTCACCTGCCAGCAGATACTCTTGGGCTAGTGTCCTCTGCTCCCTGCTCCCTGGGGGCTGCTGCTGTTGCATGCAGGTGATCACCAGTGGAGCTGAGGCTCACACAGCCTAACTTCCTTTGCTGGCTCACCCAGTACCAAGCCACTTTTTCACCCTGTCCCTCTTCTCTTCTGCAGGCACGTACCAGGGCCAGTTCACCAACGGCATGCGGCACGGCTACGGCGTGCGGCAGAGCGTGCCCTACGGCATGGCCTCGGTGGTGCGCTCCCCCCTGCGCACCTCCCTGTCCTCTCTGCGCAGCGAGCACAGCAACGGCACCCTGCCCCAGCAGGACTCCCCCGCCGCCAACCCCGAGAGCCTGCCCCTCTCGCCCACCATCACCCGCGGGGGCGTCGC
>NW_008681258.1:17889-18212 GCF_000695815.1 Acanthisitta chloris | reverse complement strand
TTGCTCGGGAAGCTGAAGAAGTCTGAGTCCAAGTCATCCTTGGCCAGCCAGAAGAGCCGTGTCAGCTTCCTCAAGAGTGAGAGCGGGATCAGCTCGGCCGCCAGTGATGCCACCTCTACTGTCAGCCTGGGTGAGGGTGCTGAGGGTGAGGAATACACCCCCTTCGATTCCGACATCGACGCCACCACCACAGAGACCTACATGGGTGAGTGGAAGAACGACAAGCGCGCCGGCTTCGGCGTCAGCGAGCGCTCCAGCGGGCTGAAATACGAGGGAGAGTGGCTGGGGAACCCGCGGGACGGGTACACCGGGGACACCCACAC
>NW_008681258.1:0-17877 GCF_000695815.1 Acanthisitta chloris | reverse complement strand
CCGCCACAACGTCCTCGTCAAGGGCATGAAGAAGCGCGTGCTGCCCCTCAAAAGCGCAAAGATCCGGCAGAAGGTGGACAGGAGCGTGGAGGGGGCTCAGAGGGCTGCGGCCATCGCCCGGCAGAAGTCGGAGATTGCAGCGTCCAGGTGGGTGCTTGGAGCTCCAATGCACAGGTGCCTGTGCTGCTGGTGGTGGTGGTCCCTATCCCATGTGTTCAGGACCTTTCTGTCCTCTTTCTTGTCCACTCTCCTGTCCTCCTGCAGCCCTGGTCTGGGGGAAGCTGCTGGACAGCAGGAACTATCACCAGCCTCGGCTCTCAGCGGGATGGGGAGGATGGATGGGGAGTGTCCTGGTGCTGTGCCAGGCTGCTGGAGCCGCTGGACATTGATGGGGCAGCATGAGAAATAGTGGGGGTTGACAGGGGTAAATCCAACAGGCTCATGAGCAGCAAGCAAGACGTGTCCTGGACAAACTGGGACTGTAGCAGAACACAGCTCAGGCCTGGAGCTGCTGGTGTGGCTCTGTGGGAGTTTGTGGGATGCGTTAGAGTTGTTGTTTAATTTTAGCAGCTCAGTGTAATTGCTTCACCATCCCTCCTGGGATGGACGAGGGAGGAAATAAGAGTGGCTCCAGGGTCTGCCTGGGAAGGGCAAGGGAAATTCTCCTTCTCCTGCTCACATTGCTGCCTGTGTCAGACCTGTGCTGGCAGCACCCTTCCCTGCCAGTCTCAGAGCTGTCCTGGCAGAGACCAGAGATCGCCAGGCAGGGCTGGAACCTTCACTCCTTTCCTCTTTCATGGGGAAATGTGGTTGTAACAGACCTCGAGGTTTCACCTGGCCTCTCCATCAAAACCCCACACAGGCTTTGCTCAGCTGCTGGGCAGTGCCTGCACTCCATGGCTGTCCTGCCTCACTCCTTTTAGTTGCTGTTTATCTATCAGTTACTTCATTATCAGTCAGAGAGGGGATTGATAGCGGTGAGGAGGGCACCTGTTCCCAAATCCTATCCCTGCCCTCTAAGAAACCTCTCCCAGTGGCAGTTTCTGCTCCAAAATTTTGTGGGGAGCATGACTGAGGTTTTTGAGCAAAACCCAGTTGCCTCAGAGACTGGTGGAGTAAACGCAGCAGAGTTGCAAGTGAAGCTCTGTGCAGGTCCAACTAGGATAAAAATAACAGGCTGGGGCAGTGTGGGGCCCACTGGATCCTCCTGGCAGGGCAGACTCAGCCCAACACCATCTTTGCTGTGCCCAGGAAAAGCGTGTGGCCATGGTGTGAATAAGGAGTCTGGAGCTGCAAATGCTGCTCCCCAAGAGCTTGGCTGGTTTACACAAACTTCTTTTTATTATACACTATTTACACTTTGGATCAAAAGCGGCTCTGCCGTGTTTTTCATCAGGGGCTGGAATGCACCCGCTGCCCTGGCAGGGGACTGCATCCCTCCCCAGTGCAGCCAGGGAATAATTTCCTATTAAGGAAACCTTGGAGCTGGAGGAAATAGGACGTGAAAGCCAGTTTCCTCCGGGGAGTCCTCAGCTAGCAGACCCTGCTGTGGTACAGCTGCTGGGGCAGGAGAGGGATTGCCGTGCTCCCCAGCAGTGTGGGAGCACAGTCTGCTGCTGAGCTGGACCCAAGAGGAGAATTCAGGCTCCCTGTCCTGTAAACTACAACTCGGTGTTTCCATCAGTGTTTATTCCTGGTTATGTTGCTCTGGGCAGAGCCACTCTCTATCTGCAGCCTTTTGTAAACCTGACTTGTGCTCTCTTCCCTCCTCCCTTTGGCTCAGTTTTGGGGTTGAGAATAAATATAGATAATTCTGCCTCTAGAAGGTCCTTAGGTTAAACCCCACTGACTTTTGCTTTGGCCTTGAACCTTGCCTCAGTTTCCACACCCAGGGCAAAGTAATTGCTGACAGATTGCACAAATGAATTATAGTGTTTTATAGAAGGGCTGCTCTATCATTAGCATTGCTCTAGCTCATAACTGTGAGGTGGAGTTTTCTAGATGGAGCATTTACATTTCTCCTCGGGTGGCAGTGTGTACCTTACCCAAAAAATGCCTTTGAAGCTACACCGATACTTTTCTGGGAGAAGATGTGGCATATCTATATGTAAGATTATAACTAGGAACTAATCAGAAGGACACAGCAGCCAGGCTGTGCAGATTCCCTGTGCTGTTGTATATGGATGGTTTCCTTTGCTTATGACACTCAGGGGAGCCCCTCGCAGAGCTAAACTGCTGTAATGTCCAGCCTTCTCTTGTTCGGGGGTGAAATGTCAGGAGAAGAGCAGATTTCTCCCTTTTGCACCATAAAAGGCTCTCTAGAGTTAGAAATCCTGAGGAAAACAAGCCCAAGCACTGGGAGCTGCCTTGGCCAGTTGCACTGCAGGAATCCCAGGCACATGCTGAGCTCTGGGGGTGCACGGGCTGGTGGCAGTGCTGATGGGTGCCCTGCCTGTGGGCTGCTGTGCAGGAGAGCAGTGATGGACAGGCATGATGGTCAGTGCAGTCACCAAACCTTCCCTGTCTTGCACTCTGCTCCAAGAGTGTCCTGTCCCATGTGCCAGCTCGGTTTGGGCGCTCCAGCCAGCGCCATGGGCAGTGCCAGCTACTGCCTGCCCTGCTACCTATCCTGCTCCTGTGGCACTGCCTTTGCCTCCTCAGCATCCTCATGAATCCTCCTGGATCAGCAGTCCAGCTGATTTTTCCCATTGTGCAGGAGCCTGAGGACAGAGCTGGCATGGCCTCAATGATAGCTGAGGGAACAGTGGTTTTTTTCTATTCTGCTTTTCATTATAGTGAAAATCATTTGGCATAGTGTCATACTGCTCTGAACAGCCCATCCAGATCAGCCAGCTTCACCCCAGGCAAAGCCCTTTGGTGATGATCAGGTGTCAGGCAAAAACCCTGGGTATGTCTATCAGCAGTGCTGGGGATCAGCTAGTGGGATGGAGCTGATGGAAACCGAAGCATGAATCCTTGCTCAAACTGCTGTCACCTGGGAGAAAAGTCCTGTTGGAGTGCAGCCTCTGTGGCAGCCAGAAGACATGGCTATACCCCTGCCCAGAGTAACACAGAAGGATGTGGGGGTTAGAACACATGTGTCTGGTGTTCATTAGCTGTGCCCTGTACTGCTGATGCTCTGGGACTTGTCCAGCTGTGATCCCAAGGGATTCCTGTCAGAGTTGGAATGCAGCTGTTCCCATGGCACCAGGTGAAGGCACCTGCTGCATCCCTCTGGCCTCTCCCTTTCCCACCTTCTACCCTAACTGGGAGCTTCTTTGAAAAAATGTTGGGGTGGAAAGGAAAGGCAATGAGGGCCTGGGATCACAGCTGGGACATCATCTTTCCAGTGCTTGAGTAGACAAGCTGGCTGGGGGACATTGAGGAGGGGACAGCCACCACCAAACCATGAGTGAGCCAGTTAAAAGCTATCCCAAGGAGTGGAACAGCTGCCCTGGAGTTTTCTGGAGGAGGTTGGTGCTGAACAGGGTGCTCTGCACCCTGGGTGCTTGGGGAGCAGTGTGTGCTTGCCTGTCACATGGGAAAGATGGTCCCACTGAGTGCAGGGAGAAGGAGTGTGAAAATGGTCAGCTTTCATCTCTTCAGAACAGATTAAAATATAATAAAATAGGGCAAGAGGAAGGGCAGGACTGTCTGCAGGGGGAACCTTTGATTTTTTTGAAAACTGTGTGTGTAGTAGCTGGGCAGCTCATACAGAGGATTTCTGTTTCACTGGTGTTTTTGGGGGACAAAATGAGTGTAAATACTGCAAATCCTACCTCTGTCCCACTGCAACAGTGTCTGCCGTGGTCTGTCTCTGCACATGGTTGTGCTTCCCAGTGACTTGGACCAAAATCAATGGAGCGACTTGGCCATGTGTCCTGCATGGCACAGGTCTGGCCATGCTCTGAGATCCTGTGATGGGTGCATGTCCTGGCAGTAACACCTTAGATATATCTGCTGGATGTCACAGAATCAATAGGAAAGCAATAGAATAGAGGCAATAGTGGGTGCTGTGCTTCCCCTGTTTGTCTTTAGATATGGCCCTGGAGCCCCTGTGCAGCTGGGTGATTTATACCTGGAGAGTACAACTACAAACAAATATATTTGGGAATTTTTTTGTTTTAATGTAATATCTGGAGATATCTGTAAGAATTTCTAGACTGTGTTCTGAAGTGTGGGGCATCAATTCCGCAGTAAGTAGGGTTTGCTCATCACGGTGAGCCTGGGGCTGTGTGGAAGTGCCACAATGCTCCATTGAGCACTTGGTGTCAGAAATCACATTGGTGCAGTTTCCCTGGCAGTGACACATGGGCATCATTCATAGTGTGAGCTGTTTGGTTTTCAAGCCTAAGTTGGTTTTCGGTCTGTACCCATGACTTTGGGGCACATCTTAGCTCTCCCTTCAAACAACAAGAGTGCTTGACAGCTCCCATATCACTTTGCAAACCTCCCCTGCCCAGCTGCATTCCCGGCAGCGCTGCCGCTGTCTCCCTATGCTCAGCACTTCCAGGCTGTGTGGCCAGGCAGCAGTGGGCATCTCCTCGGGGAACACGGCTGTGTGGTGCAAATGACGTCCCAAAATCGCTGGAGTCAGCAGAGGCCTCTGACTAAATAAGGGCAGGCAGAGCAGAGCTTTATCAGCACAGCCCGAGCGTGACAGCTGAGCGCAGAGACCGTGGCTGCCCACGCTGCTCGGTGTGTCTCCCACTGAGAAGGTGCTTTATGTGACACAGCTCTGCCCTGGAGAGCTCCAGCCCTTGGCCCCACTGCTCTTGGGGTTTAAACTGCTGGTGGGGAAGGAGGGCAACCAAAGGGATGTCTTCCCAAGGCACCTCTTTGGTGAGGCATGGTGTGTGTCCAATGCACAGCTGGGCTGTGCTGGTGGCCACGGTGGCCTTGGCTGTCTCAGGGCTGACAGCACAGCTCAGCTTCCCTAAGGCCAGAGAGTTTGGAACTGGGATTTTCAGGTTTGTTGAATCACACTTGGGGTTTGCTCTGAAAGTTTTAGGGTTGTATTAAAATATGCATTGATTTCTGCTTTCCTCAGGCTTTTCACCAGAAGCACAGGCCTTAGATACAGGGAATTCAGCGCATTCTCAGACCTTTAGGTCTGAAGCTGGAGGGCAGGATGCTTATGGCCACCTAGGAAAGCAGCTAGCGATGGTGGTTAAAGGCAATCCCTGCCAGGAGAGCTCCTCTGCTCTCCCAGCCTTACGGTCTCTGCCCCAGGACTCCACGCTCCCGTGCAATGGATGGGTGTGTAACAAGGAGGCAGCAGCAGGCAACAGATGAGCAGAGCTTGTCCAGGCCCTGGGTGGGTTATTGGCTGTGATTTGCTTCCAAGCAGGAGTTGCCAGGAAAACACAACAGTTGGGAGCAGCATTTCTGCAGCTATATGAACAGACACCAAGGATGTTGCAGCCTGATCTCTCAGGGGGCTTAAAAGGTGCATGCAGGTGAAGTGGGGGACAGGACTACCCCTCTCTGCCCCATGAGGTGCAGGGGGAAGTTCATTCCTGACAAGGTGCAACTACACCTGGAGCCACTCGAGTGGCCTGAGCTGAGGACAGGCCCTCGATGGCTGGCTATTCTGGCTGTGCCAGGTGTTCTGGCTGCCTCACAGCCCCCGTAGTGGGAATCTGCATGTCAGTGCTTCCATGGGCAGGGCTCAGAGAGAGCCACTCTACACATGGGCAGGGAGAAACAAGGGCAACCACACAGCTCCCTCCACAGCTGGGTGCCAGGACACAGCAGTGAAGGGATGCTCTCTGGTCCTGCTGTCCCAACAAAGATGTTTCTCACAGAGCTCAGTGTGTTTATAAAGAGGATAATCTTGTTTCATCACTCTTGGTTAATAGGAACCCTGTTGCTGGCATCTATTTCTGCACCAGCTGACACCCAAAGCTGGGACTCTTCCACTTTCTGTGCGCCACATCAGTCTTCAGCTCTGTATAAGTATTGTTATTTTCAAACTGCTGCCTGGCCCTTGTCTCGCCCAAAAAGGCCCTTAGGCTCACCCCTCCTTGTAGCTCCCCCTCACTATCCTGGCTGCTGGAGCTGGGCCTGGAGCAGGCTGCAGGGTTTGGGTGAGCTTTTCTCTGTTCCTCATCCTGTGTGGCCAGGGGGACAGGGAGCCCCAGCTTTGGGGTCCAGCAGCAGGATCAGACACCTTGCCCCAGCTGCAGGACCCCCACAATGTGTCCCCACCATGTGTGTGGCTTTGCAGGCTGGAGGGTTTAGTGCCATCAAGTGAGTGATGGTATGATGCCTTCACCCCTTTCTTTATCCCTCTCCTGGAACAGCATCATCCCCAGCCCGGGCTGGCTGCGGCTCCAGCACTGACACATTTTTGGCCTGCTGTACTCCTTACACTGAGATGTGTTCTGACTCTGGAGGAGAGTGCACAGCTTTATCTGTTTTCCACCCGCCTCACACGAATTTCCTCAGGCACTTCATGCCCTATTAGGGTAAGAGAGAACGTGCACTTTCAGTAGCTCCGAGGAGAAAGCAACTGCTGAGCAGCAAACTGCTTTCTCCAGGGCTTCCCAGGTTACTGGGGTTGAAGCAAGCCAGGAGGGGCAGGGTCAGGATGGCAGGACATCACCCCCAGGGATGGGTATGACTCCGTTAGCAAGCCAGGCAGGGAAAGTGGAAGTAATGGGCTGTTCATTCCGACCTTGTGGGAAATCCTTATCTCAACAGCTTACAAATACAGAAAAGGGAAAATGAAATGTGACTTTAGTCTGCAAAAATGACTGTGGAAAATGATAGGTTCTTGTTCAATTGATCTGCTGCTGTGTGGAGCAGGAAGGCTCTGACTCCCATCCAAATGCTTAGAATCAGCCAGCAGGGAGCTGGGCTTTGAAATCATCAGCTTCAATTGGGCTTTGCTCAGGGGTTATCATCATTTCAGTGGAATGTGAAATAGGCTTATCTTGAAAAAGAAAAAATATTTAAGTAAAACATCCAATTTAAATAGAAAGCCTGTGATACAGAAACCCTCCTTCCTCCTGGAGGAAGGGCATTTTTGCAGCTTATCCTGGGGCTCAGCCAGAGCCTGTTGGCTTTCTGAGTCCAAGTTTCTTCATTTTGGTCCTGCAAAGCCTGATGAGCCTTCAGCGAGCACTGGGAGGTACCTGGTGTCCCATCTGGCTGTGTGGCCCAGCAGCTCTGGGTGCAGGAGCAGGGGAGCTGCAGGAGTGGCAGCCTGGGCCCTGTGCTGGCCACTCTCACAGCTCCTGGCTCCCTCTCTTCCTTCTCCTGGACCTCAGATCTGTGAATGTCAACTTGAGAGATTTAGAGGACTGGGAGGAAAAGGCTCTTTGACCAAATGTATTATTTTAAGAAATCTGCTTTTATTTGCAGGAAATAAATAAATCCTGCTTTTCTTTTTTGACTGGGAAAAAAAAGCTCACAAAACAGATACAGAAGTTCCTCACTCTTTTGGTTTGGATTGCTGAAATCTGAAAAACATTTGAGTTAGAAGTTGCTAAAACTTTTTTTTATATTTTTAGATAACAATTTTAGAGCAAAACCACAGACTTTCTGACCCATTTTAGTGCTGTTGGATCTGGCAATTGGGCAAAACACACTCAGCTTATGGATGCTGTCAGTTTGCCAGAGCTTGGGGCTGGACAGGAGCTCCTGGCTTGGGCTGGGTTCCCTCAAAACAAATATCTGCTGCATCCCTGGTATTTTCTTGGAAGCAGGAATTCCAAGGGCAGGGCAGGGAGCAGCCCCTGTCCGCTCCGTGCAGGTATAGACAGGGAGGCAGGGTCAAATGGGGGATGGAAAGTCTGGAAGATCCTCATTGCATATGTGCTGTAAAGATGTTTTGTTGTGCTCATCAGTGGGATAACTGAGCTGCTTTGATCTTGCAGTGGTCCCTAAGTAATTCAGGGTCCCCAGAGCATTAGCTGAGCCCCTTTGCTAATGGTGTGGTGGAAGGTGGAATAAATCAGTGGCATTTGGGCATAGTCCCAAGGCTGTGCTGCTCTGGGAGACTCACTCCTCCAGGTTCTGCTTGATCTGCACCCAGAGCAGCAAGGAGGGGAGTGGCCCTGGAAACCAGGGGGAGCAGCAAGGGATGCAGCTGCCAGCCGCAAATCCCCCTTTCCCCCAAAGATATCTCTGTGAATGCTCTCATGAGGTGCTCCCAGACAGCCTGTGCTGGTAGGATGGGCTCCAGCAGGGTGAGGAGCTGCATGTCCTGCCCATCTGAGGCCAATGCAGTGTCCCCAGGCCATGGTGGCAGCCCTTTGAGCCGGCAGGCTCTGGCTTGCTCTGCTCTATCTAGAGCTGGCTCCAGGCAGCTGCCGACTGGCATCCCAGGGCTGCAGGGGAAACAGACAGCAGCTGTGGCCTGTGCCAGCCCCACTGGCTCATCACAGCCCATGGGCTCCCGTGCAGGCTGGCACAGCCAAGCCCTGACGGCCGCTGGCCACCCAGTCCCGCTCGGCTCGCAGGGCGGTCAGGGTGGCAGAGATTAATGGAGCAAATCTCCCGTACGCAGGGCTGGGCTGCGTAGGTTGTCATCTTATTGAAGACAGCTGCAGATCTGTCTGCTCTAAGATTAATATCACTTTAACTGTTCCAAGGGGAAGTATCCTTCGGTGAAAGATGCAAGTGGCTCGGAGCTATTTAGAGCTAAGGATAACATTTCGGTATTTTAAAAATTCACCAAGTAATCATAAAGGCTAATGCTTGCTGGGCTCGTTAGGTGGCAGGGAGATCTGCCAGGCCTGTGCTCCTGAAGCACTGCACAGAAAAGGATGCTTTTCTCCTGGCTGAATGGCCTGGTCATGCTCTTTCTGTGGAAGGAAGGAGAAAAGGTCTGATTTATCCAGCCAAGTAGGCTGGGCATATACAAAGTGCCACCACTTCTGCCTAAGTGCTGGTACCAGGAGTGAAAAGCCTGACATCTTGTAAACTGCTCTGCAGAGTGAGGATGGCTTATCTTTTTGATTTCTGTTACAGTGGTATGGAGGTGTTTCCTTTAGGAGGCAGTTTGTCTTGATTTATACTTATTTCATAATTTAGATCACACCTTGCAGGTGCAGAGTCCATAATATAAACCAGCAAGGGCTCACACACCCCAGAGATGTCAGAGTCTATTTGAGTGCGCATATGCATGTGACTGATGGAGCAAAAAGAGCAAAAGGAAGGTGAATAGTACAGCTGGCTCTCAGGGAAGGATGCCTGGGGATAGGACACACAGATGGGTTTGACTCTGGGCAGGCAAGTGGCATGAGAGATGGACTGAAAAAGGATATTCAGTCCCATGGGATGGTTACAGGCAAAGGAGGGTAGCAGAAGTTTGCTGGTATCTGCATGCATGTGGAGGCAGAGGGAGAGACACAAAGGAGATGGATTGGGCCTGAGCATGAAGAAAGGGATGCACCAGCTATAGTGGTGACACAAGTCCAAAGACAGTGTGGAAAATGGAGAAGCCAGAAAGTTCTGTCCTGGTCAGGATATAGAGTCATAGAATGGCTTGGGTCAGAAGAAACCTTTAAAGGTGATCTAGTCCCACCCCCAGCACAGGTCTGTGTTGGTCAGGTCTGTGTCCTCTTGCCCTTCATGATGTGAATGCAGAAGGGACCGTGTTGCCATCAGCAAAAACACTTCTGCAGTTTCCCCTCTATCCTTTCTGAGTACAGCAAATGTTCCTGCCAAGACAAACCGTTATCTTAAGTTTCTTCAGAAGGACAAAAGGAATCCTGCTGGATGCTGGAGCAGGGGTTTGGCTGAGGGTGGAAAACCCAGCTTCCAGCAGAGGGGAGTTCAGCAGATGTCTCCCTTCCTAGAGCTGACTTATCAATTATGTTTGTTTAATGGTCTTTTTGACAGCTCATGATATCAAGAATGGCAAGAATCACAGAATGACAGAAGGGGTTGGGTTGGAGGGATGTTCAGTCGGTCCTTGCTCATGGTTTGCTGAATAAATGGGAGGAGAGAGACCCTGGAGAAGGAAGGGCAGGTTTGTCTTTCCCTTAATAAGCAAATGGGACTAGCTTGGGCAGAGAGCTGAGCTCTCCCCTTATTTCTAGACACAAGGTCATTGCTGCACCTGCACACACCCCAGTCCTGTCTGGTATTTGCAGTATTCTCTGCTAATTCCAATCTCATTTACAGTCTAATCCAATGTGGATGTGCAAAACCACATAAACTGCCCGAAGAGACAGGCGTGCTGGCTCGGCTTCAGGCCTCACCTGTTAGCACGGTGCTCAGCTGTGGCTCGTGTGTCCACAGGGGATTTTAGTAGCAGTTGGAGGAATGATTCAGGCAGTGTTTCTGGGAGGTAGCCAGGAAGGACAGGAGTGGTGCTCTGTCCTGCACTAGCACAAAAACTATTAGAGCATTAGAGCCATGCCAGAGGAGCAAATAAAACAGCAGATGCATTTAACCCTCCCTCTCCCACCCGTCCCACTGTGAAGTCCAGCAGTGGCTGTGACCCAGCTGGAGGCAGCAGAGCAGGGCTGGGGTGGGGGCTACAGACATTGCCCACATGCCTCCCCTCTGCTCAGCACAAGGCTGCTGCTCCTCCTCGTGAAGAATTCGCTGGAGCTATTTTTAACGATGCTGTCCTGGGAGATGGCTCAGGGTGAAACTGGGAAGTGCTCATTCCAACAGCACTGCCACACTTGGGACAGGGAGCACTGGTGTGGGGTTGTAAAGGCCCCTCTTTGTGTTCACTGCCCTTAGTTGGATGAGTTTAATGTTTGTGGCTCATTTTCCAGCACTGCCTTGAACAGGGGTTTTGAATTCTGCTGCTGGCTGCTCTAAAACCTGTGGGGCTGTGTTTCAGTTTGCTGCTGATCTCCTCCATCTCCAGACTTTCTCCTCTGCTGGTTTTTGGAGGGGCAGCTTTCTGCAGAATTGCTGGGAGTTGACAGCACAGGCAGCAGTAAATAAAAAAGTGTGGCCCTATTAAAGAGCTACCTGAAAAGCATCGAATTTATCTGCATATAATAAAAGACCAGCACTTTCCTTTTAGCAAGAGCTGATTCTGTTTTTTGAGAAGATCTTAACTTTGGAAGAAATTTTTTATTTTACCTCATGTCTGAGGTTTGAAAATCACCCTCCTGACACCCTCAAACCTCTCTGAGCTTTTTCTTTCCTTAACTCCTGCTCCTGGCAGATCTTGGGCTGTGGGCTGGGACAGGCTGTTGTGCCATGGGCTGCATGCATTGGGCTCCCTCAGGGTGGCTGGTGTTTGTCTCCTGCTTTGCTGCCAGGGCCAAGTTTTGCTCTGTGTTAAGATCTCAGGCACTGCCAACCACATGGATAAATAATAAATTCGGAAATACTCGAGGCCAGTTAGATGTTATTGTTATGGCTGAGCCCTTTCCTCCAGGCTGGGCTTTATCCCAGTGTTACTAAACCCTCAGCACAGGTTTTTGGAGGGCTGTGAGCAGCTGTGCCTTACCTTAGTGCCCCTGGGATGTGTGGCACAGCCAGGGAAGTTGTATTTAAGACACCATGCTAGGTGTCCAGAAGCAAATGTTGATCACCTGGCTGCTGCCATAATAAATGATCTCAGCAATGGAGGGACCCGGGCATAGTGTCAGCATCCCTGCTGGGGCCAGGCTGCTGGCTGGGAGAGCAGTGCTCTCCTGGGACGCTGACAGAGCCAACACATGGCCTGCTGGAGGTGCTGGATTTGAAGCTGCAGCTGTGTTGACCATAGTCCCCCCAAAACAAACACTTCTGGGCTACTTTGCAAGCAGGGGAACAGGAGCAGAGGTCAGATGTGTCCCACAGAGTGAGAGAGCTGGGCAAAGCAGCCACATAGCTCAGAGTCACAGGGCAGTGCAGGATCTCAAAGTTGTGCCACTCAGCTCCTTGTCACAGGTCCATGTGTGAAGTTTGGATTGCTGAATTCTGAAAACCATTTGAATTAGAGGTGCCCTGTAGCCTTCTTAGCCTCACACTCCTCTGTGCCCAGGGGAGTGTGAGGCCAGATAGAGCCCTGTTAGCCTTGGGGCTGCAGTGCCTTGCAGTGATGGCTCAGCTCCCCACTGCTCACAGCACCCTCACTGCAGCTTCTGCAGCCTTGGCATCTTCTTGGTCTTGCCATCCCTTTACCTGCAGGAATTGCAGTACTCAAGCCCCACACAGCAGACAGATATAATCCAGCAGTTTCTCTGGAGGAAAGGAAATCTCAATCAGGAGAAAAGCATTATTGGGAACTGCCCTGTAACTTCCAGCACCCCCCGGCTGTTCTCTTGCATTGTCCCCAGGTGCTGGGAGAGAGCTGAACATGCGAGAGCCATCTGTGCCTGCTTGGTGACATGTGGAATCCAGCTCTGTCCTTACAAGTGAGAGTAGACCCCACATCTAATCCCCTTCCAGGCTACTTTATTGGGAGCCACTTTGAGGAAAGCTCTTGCCAGGAGCTGCCTGCTGTCCCCCCAGCTGGGGCCAGCTGGCTGGTTGTTTGTCTGGGAATTGGTCAGGATAGCATCTGCCTGGCTCATCGAGCAACTAAAAGTGAGAATTTTATCTCTTGGTGGTTAATCTCACCCTCCAAGACCAGCAGGACAAGGCCAGGGGCTGCAGAAGAGCTGGATCCCTCTGCAAGCCTCTTCCCTGGGGCTGGCGCCGGGCAGACTGTGTGCCCCAGGCACAGCACACCCAGCCTGCTCTGATCCCCCAGGCATGGAAAGCACAGAAACATCCCCCTTGGCCCCTGCCAGATTATAGTGGAATTAATCATGCTGATTATATGCTACCAAAAAAGGAGGTGCTTTCTCTGTTTGGAGCTGGCTCAGACCTCCTGCTTGCGAGCAACGGCTTAAAAATGCTGTTTTCTGCCTCATCATGTCTTGTCTCTGGGTTTTTCAGGAGCTGTATTAATTTTGGATAAAAAGACCAAGAATGACAGCAATTCCAGGCAGCTCAGTCTGCAGAGAAAGCGGGGAGATAATGTGAGTGTGGGCAGGGAGGTGAATCATGGCTCCAGTGGAGTGGGATGTCATCCCAGGGAGAGATGGGCTGAGCCACAGCAGCTCCGCACCCACTTCCTTATCACAGGGCCCTGAACAGTGTTTTCGGCTCCCTGTCAAGTTACACTGTTGCCTGTATCAGTTGGGATTGATTCCCTACGTTTAGTTCTTTCCCTGCAGCTCCTCAAAATGGCATGTGTGTCTATCTTCTCCCCTCTGAGGGTCTCAGAACATCATTTCTGTCACCTTTTCATTGAACCTGCTGAGTATTCAGACTGTTCGTGTCTGCCTTCTGCATCTCAGTTTAAGGGGAAAGAATCCATCCTGACTTCATGACTAACAGGCCAAAAATTCCTGTGGAACATTTTCACTACAGTGATGACAACTGCATCTTTCCACTTTTTTTTGGTTCTAAAACATGACCAGATAACGACCTGAGTCTGAAAAGGCAGCCTAGGACCACATTAAAGGTCATAATTCAGAGTGAAATGATGTTTGAGGAATACCAACTGCTTATCTAACTGTCCATACAAAAATATGTGGGTTTGTATGTGAAGCAGGAGATATGGGGAGCCTCGGCAAACCTGACAGTGAGAGCACAGGGAGGGAAGGCAGCTCTTGGTAAGTCCTGGGTGGGATAAAGCAGCTGAATATACTGTGTTTCACCCACCCTTATTTTTAAGGTGCGACTTTGCTGTTTGAAGTCAGCTCCTTCCCAGGCTGAGAGCTGTAAAGCCAGCCCTGCTTTTAGCAAAAAGATCACAGGGTCCCGAGTGCAAGGCATGTGAGGAATATGACAGCCGGCCAGCAAAATAACTCCCATTGCCCTGTAGCCCTATGGAGCAAAGAGATGTGCTGGGAAGGAGTGGAGAGGACTCAGGGAGCCAAGCTGAGAGCGAGACAATAGCTCTGCCTTTACTAGCACTGGTGAGAGCAGTCCCCTAGCCTATAGTGAGTAAAGCAGCCCTTGCACAATGTGTGTTGTTTGCTGGAGAGCTATGGGAGAGACATTTGGGGCAAAACATGTTTGGTGTGCTGGGGAGGGGCATGATGCCTCTCGCAAAGTGCAGCAGCTCAGTGACAGCATGGCAGAGTCAGCCACCATGTATTGTCCCTTTATGCCCTCAAGATGCTTGCATGGTGCTTTGGGCATCGCTCTGAGCAGCACCGTAACAAGCCCATTCTGCAGCACCTGCTGCCTTGCAGCAACATGTGAACATAGGAACGTGCCCTGTTCCCTTGCACAGCCTTGTGCAACCTCTCTACCTTAGCCTTTGGTATCTGTGCCCCTTCCTTGTTGAAATTCTGGTCTTTTCTCCTTGAGTGTGGAGTTTTGAGTCACATGAGCAAATGCTGAGTGCTGTTATGCCAGACGGACTGATTTGGTTTTGGTGTCAGACAGGTCTCTCTGCTTGAGCTGGGGTAACCTTGGTTCAGAGGGTGCTCAGTGTTGTCCCCTCTTCCCCCCACAGGACAGCTCATGCCAAAGCCAAGGCTGAAGGGTCTGAGCAGGCAGCTCAGGCAGCCAACAACGAATCAGGCATAGCCAGAATGATGGCCAGGGAGCTCTCCCCAGACTTCTACCAGCCAGGTAAGACCAGAGGCATCTTTTAAGAGGGGTTTTGCAATTTTCCTGGGGAATCTGTTCAAATATTTCATCCACTTTATAACTCCACAAGTTGCCCTTCTGTCTGTCCTAAATCCTCTTTTGCTCAATTTCTGGTTTTCTGTCTGCCTTATACCACTGTGTCACTATAGCCTGGAGGAAAAAACCCCAGTCTCCCAACCTCTCCTCATGTTTTTCCACACACTGAATCCCTCAGAACACCAGGCAGGATGGGCAGCAAGCTCAGAGCTATTTGCATCACTCCTGTAGATATATCCCTTGTGGCTTTTTCTTGGAACAGCTTTGCACATTGACTCACAAGCCCATATCCTGTGGGGCCCCACAATGCACCAGGGTACAATCAAACTGCTAATTAGGGGCTGTAATATTCTATAAGAAAGTTGCTAATACAAAATACTATTTCCCTGATTCCCTATTTATTTGTTAGCATCGCTGCTGATTATTTGGCTGGGAAAACACTTTGGAGGTTCCTTCTGTGAGACCAAGCACTGAGGATTAGTAGATAGGAAGTGTAATATTAGAAGCAGCCTTGTGAATGCCATTACCTTTCGCTACACACTGAGTTAGCTAGAGATATGCTCTTCATGGAAATTTTCCTTTCCAAAGAGGGAAGGTAATAACAGAGCAGAAAATAAGATTTCAAGTTCTTACACTTTTGTCCTGTCTTTCTTATTATCTGACTTTGTTACCTGGAACATTACACTTTTGTCCTGTCTTTCTTATTAGATGACTTTGTTACCTGGAACGAGTCCTTCATAGCTGCTGAGGCAGGATCAGAAGGGACTGTCACAGCAACAAAACTGGGGGTGGAAGCCAAAGGTTGACTCCTGCTCAGCAAAACCTGACACCTGCCCCTGCTCTGATTTTGGTGTCTCTGCATCTCTTGTACTACACCCTGGCACAGGGCACACTGTGGGAAAGAGAAACAGCTCACAGCTGGTGCTTGGCCTGGGAGAGTCATACTGACAGATTTGCCTGAATTCCCTGTACTCTTGGGGAGACACTGTCCTGGAGGGCTGTCTGTTCCTCCCCATCACCCAGCGAGGCCCATTGGATCTGGCTTTGTGTGGGGAAACACCACAGCACCCAGGCATGGGCATGAGCCAGCGTGTGGCACTTCATTTAACAATGGCTAAACATCACTTGATCCTCACATAAGCCCCCCAGCTGCCACTCACAGCTCCACATTCACCCTTTGCACACTGGGGTATTTATAGCATGGAGGCAAAGGAAACTGGAATTCCTGATGGGAGGTTTTGAACATCTAGTTAGATTATTTTTGCCACCCATGGCAATTGAATGAGACAATTGAAACTGTCTCTGTAAAACGCCTGAGGCATCTTGAACTCTGCTCCTGGCTCCTCAGGTGCTAGATCCTCTTGCTGCTGTTCTGTTGCTTGTGTTCTGGCCTCTCTCAGTGGCCTTGTAAGCTGCTGGTGCATGTTGTTCTTCTAGGATTCTTTTAAATCTCTAAATTCCCTAAGTGCACAACAAGGGGAATGACTCTTCTTGCACAGCTGCACCATCCAGGAACAAACAATAGTTCACTCTTGGGTTTTGCTAGGACTGGGAGCTGCTGGTCACACAGCCAGGAGAGCCTGGCAATGTTTGGTAGCTGTATTTCTCCCTGCTATCCTGGCAGATAGACCTTGCTGTGTCTGGCACAGGCAATCCTGCTAGCAAGCCTCATATCTCTAGTAAGTATTGAGCCCTGGGTTTCAGATAGGGAATCATCCCTAATAGCTTAGAGGAGAGGGATGTAAGCCAAATCCCTTGCCAAAATGTTGTGTGCTGGGAGATGAAGGTGGGGAGGTGAATTCAGTGCCCTCCAGGCATCTGGAGGTTTTTTTGGTGTGAATTATTCAGGAGGAGAAGAAAGCAGCAGGAGAGCGCAAGGAGCCTGGAGCTGCAGGCAGCCTATTTTGGGGAGTCTGAACAACTGTTGAAATGGCTTCCAAATAACTCACTTAGAGCCAGAAATAAATGGCCCTGAATGGGTCACCTGCTGATTGACAGGGGTGTGCAGGCAGGGCAGAGCAGCTAAAATCAGTGCTCTCCTTCTCCCCACTGCCCCTCTGAGCAGAGACATGGCCTGCATGGGCAGGAGGTAGCAGCATGCAAATCATACCACTAACTCATTAGAAGGAAAGGAGCACCAAGCCAAATTTCCCAACCAGACTCAAGTTTGCATCAGTCCTTGGGGTGGAGGAGACAAGGGGAGGAACCTCAAGGCAGCCAGGAACAATGTGGCTCCAGGATTTGTGTTGTTCAGGAGAACAGAGCAAGCCCTGTAGGTCTGTACCCTTCAGCATTGCTGAGGTTTAGCAGAATGAGGCCAAAGCAGGTGCTTTGCTTTCATACAAGCTGCTTTGTGACCTTGCACTGCCCATAAGGACCATGATGCTCTGGCTCTCACTTGCTATGAGTGTCACGGTGATGTGGGGACCCCTCTCCCAGCACGTCCCAGCATGCAGAGCACTGTGCAGGGTTGTTATTCCACAAGGTATTCCCAGTTGCTTAGTGGTGGATTTTGGTCAGCCAGACATCCACCATGATGGAGATCTTCGGTGTCAGGCTCTGGTTGACTTCCCCAGATCCAGGCTGGGTTGCACCAGGCTGTGCAGACACAGCCTAGGGTTAATAAGAAGTAAAGATTTAATGATAGGTGAATAATTGAAGTGAGGCAACACTGCTAGGAATTCACGAGTCAGTGTAAGAGATGAGGCCAGAATGAAACCTGAAGCTCTGAGTCACCTTATGTGATGGTGCCAGGTAATTTTGCCGCTCTTGTGGAGCTCAGTGCAGACTGGAGGGCTGTGAAACTTCCAGCCCTGCTCTGTGCATGAGAAATGTGGTTTTCCCATCATGAGGGATGGCAGGTAGATCATCCTGCCTTTCTCAAGGAGACTGATCATCCTGCGTATCACTTGTGCAGTTGCCATGCTATTAGACACCAAGGAAGCCACATAGAAAAGTTTCCCAATCATTAAAGAAAACCAAAAACTTGGCTGGGAGCTGTAGCCTCTTTCGCCCCAGCATGACGCATCTGTATGACCACAAGACGCTGGACTGTAGATTTTTTGCTGGTTTTTTACCCTCATCTGCAGCTCTCTGCCTGCTGCTTCTGCTCTTCCCAACTGGGCAGCACATGATGGGGCTTGGAGCCTCCAGCTGCTCCTGGAGGAAATCCCTCCTGGCAGCAGGTTCTGGCTTGGGTGCATCTCCTCTCTGAGCCTCTAGTGTGGACCGTCACACAGCAGTCCCCAAACCCATCGGGGCTGGGGGCACAGCTGCCCAACT
>NW_008681257.1:0-299 GCF_000695815.1 Acanthisitta chloris | reverse complement strand
ACTGCGTGTGGGCAGCACATTGCCCGTCGGGGTCTGTTTTCCCAGGGACCCCTGGCAGCAGCAGGACCCGCTGTGAGCAGGTTGCTGGTCTGTGGGGATGTTCTCCAGCTCCTGCAAAGAGGAGCCCGTGTTCTGCCCCAAATTCCCACTTGGGAGGGCTGGGGGAGCATCTTTACCTGCAAATCCCCTCCCCTTCTCGTGCTGCTGCAGAGGGATGGGTGAGGCTCTCCCCCTGCACGGCGCAGCCCGGCAGGAAGCCAAACCGCTGGGCTCAGCTGAGCTTTTCCGGCACAGCCAGA
>NW_008681256.1:0-240 GCF_000695815.1 Acanthisitta chloris | reverse complement strand
CCAGCTATGGTGTGACAAACTGTGCATCCTGCCATGTTCAGCACTCCTTAAAGACAGTTTTTCTCTTGCAAAACTAGAAGCAAATTCCACTAAAAAATTCCCTTTAAAAATATTTTCATTACTTTTTTTATGAATGAATAAAATAGGTTTAAATGTTTGGGTGCTGTACTCGCTACCTAATACAAAAGCAGACATAATAAAACATGGCATCTAACCTTGCTCAGGTGAAAAGAACTGAAA
>NW_008681255.1:1691-4356 GCF_000695815.1 Acanthisitta chloris | reverse complement strand
CCAAGAGGATCTCCCAATCCCAAGGAGCTCTCCCAATCCAGGTCATTTTCCTCTGGGAACATCAAGAGGAAAAGTCAAAAAAAAAAGAGGAATAAAAAAAGCCCCAAATTCCCAGTACCAACCTGGATTTGTTCTGGCATTGCCACATTCCAAGGAAAACATGGATTGACCCAAATCCTGTGGAATTTTGGCTGAGAAAAGAAGAAGAGAAAGGAATTTGGGGTGAGGAAATTGAGTTGGGAAAAGAATTAATTAGGGATTCATATCTGACACTAATTAATGACTGGGAATATTTCTCCATTGGGATTTGTTGGAATGGGAAAACCAACAGGAATCTCCAGAGGAAAAAAAAAAAAAACCACAAAAAAATTACAATTCTAGGTCAAAAAGAGAAAAAAATCAACATTTTTCCCCCCCAGAAACTCCAAATCTGAAGGAAAATAAACAATCCTGACAGAAATCCATGGAAAAATTTCCCATGGAAAGGAAAATCTGATGAAAATCCTGGAATTTTCCTCATTCCAAGAGCCTAAAAGTTGGGAATATTTCCTACCTCTTTCTGCTTCCTTGAGTCTCTCTGGAAGGAAGAGAAAAAAATGGTCAAAATATCAATTTTCCAGGTGTATCCCAAATTTATTTTTTTTTGGGAGCCAAAAACTTCTTCCTATTCCCAAATCCATGGATTTTTTTTGGGATAATTTTAACATCCAAACTCTTCTGCTCCTATAGCTCCTGGTCAACCTCCCAACCCAAATAAGGAGGGAAAAATCCATGGAAAAATCCCAAATTTTGGTGAGAAATGGGATAAAAAAAACAACTTACCCAATTCCTCCCTCAATTGTCCTTAAAAAAAGGGAAGGGAAAGGAATTTTAGTTGGAATTTTTCCATCCTTAACACAGGAAAATGAGGATTTGTGGAATTCAAAGATGAGAGATATTAAATTCCCTATGGAAAAATATTAGGATGTGTCTCCCAAATCCCAAATTTTACCCAAATTTCCCCTTTGAAACCAAAAATTCCCAAAAAAATTCCCATCTGGAGCCAAAAATAGGGAAAATTCCTCACCCAGTTGTGTTTCCTGTTCCCCTGGAGAGAGACAAAAATGTGGAAAAATGGGAATTTTTTTCCCATTTCCCACCTTGGGATGAGCTAAAAAGAATTTTTCAAGAATTTCTTCCGGAACTTACGGATTTGTTTCTTGAATCCCTCTGGGAAAAAAAAGGGAAAATTGGGATAATTGAATTATTTGTGGTTAGGATGTTGATGAGGATTAATTAGAGGAGGAAAAATTGGGGAATTTTGATATTTCTGGGAGGATTTTTTTCAGGGATTTAGGGATTTTTGGATAGATTTGTATCCATTGGGATGAGAATTATTCCCAAATTTTTTCCCAAATTGATTCCCAAATTTTCTTCTCATTTCACTCCAAAATTTGTTTTCAACTCACCAATCTCTGCTGTTAGTTGCCCTGGAAAAAAAAAAAAAAAAAAACAGGGGAAAAAAAAAAAAAAAAGACAATTTTGGGTCAAATTTTGGGATTTTTTTCCAGCTCCAGAGGATTTCCAGGAATTTTCTGCCCCAATTCCATCCGGGAAGGATTTTTTGGGTCGAAACTCACCAATTTTCGTGTGTCTTTCACCTAGAAATGAGGAAAAAAATCCAATTTTTTGGAGGTTATTTTCCTGGATTTCCATTGCCAGTTTGGAATTTTTGTGGTTTAAAGAGAAAAATTCGAATTTTGTTTGGATTTTTGTGGTTAAAAATTGCAGAAAATTCAATGATTCCAACCAAATTTTGGCTGAATTTGAGTTCCTAAAGGTTGGAAAGGAAAATAAAGTGAATTAAAGTTGAATTGAGTGAAATAAAGAGGTTAAAATTTAAATTGGCTTCAAATTTCAGGTGAAAATGAAACGAATTTAATAGATAAAAATGAAAATTTCGATTTGCTGAGTTCAAATTGGAAACACAAATGAAATTCAATTTGGTTCAATTCATTTGATGAAATTTTGGGTTCAAATCACCGAAATAAAGTGAAAATTAATTCAAAAATTCCCAAAAAACTGAAATGGAAACCAAAAAAAATGAACAATATAAAAATTATTTTAAAAATAATCAAAATGAATTTGGATGAAATGAATCAAAATTGAAAATAACAATGGAAAATCCTCAGGAAAATTCGAATTCGAAAAATTTGGATTTTAAAGTGTCCAAAAAGGAGAAAACTCACCAAGTTCCACTGTGAAGAGTCCTGGAAGAGCAGAATTGTTAATTCCTTTGGAATTCTCTCCAAATTGGGAATTATTTGGGAATTTGGGAATTTTGGGGCTCCAGAAATTCAGGAAGGGAAAACTCACGGATTGTGGAGTCACATTTGGCTGTGGGAAAAGGGAAGGAAAGGGTTAAAAATCCAAGAAAATCTCCCAAAATTGGAAAATTCCAAGGCAAGTTTCAGGGAAGGGAAAATTCCAAGAAAAAAAAGGAAATTTCCATGAAAATTCCAATGAAAAAAGGAAATTTCAAGGAAAATTCCGAGGGAAAAAGAAAATTTCCATGAAAATTGCAAGGAAAAAGGAAATTTCAATGAGAATTCCAAGGAAAAAAGGGAATTTCCATGAAAATTCCAAGGGAAAGAAAATCTCAAGGAAGAGAAAATTCCAAGGGAAG
>NW_008681255.1:0-985 GCF_000695815.1 Acanthisitta chloris | reverse complement strand
AAAGAAAATTTCAATGAAAATTCCAAGGGGAAAGAAAAATTCAATGAAAATTCCAAGGGAAAGAAAATCTAAAGGAAAAGAAAATTCCAAGGGAAAAGAAAATTTCAATGAATATTCCAAGGGAAAAGGAAAATTTCCATGAAAATTCCAAGGGAAAGAAAATGTCAATGAAAATTCCAAGGAAAAAAGGAAATTTCCATGAAAATTCCAAGGGAAAGAAAATTTCAAGGAAGAGAAAATTCCAAGGAGAAAGAAAATTTCAATGAAAATTCCAAGGGAAAGAAAATGTCAATGAAAATTCCAAGGAAGAAAGAAAATTTCAATGAAAATTCCAAGGAAAAAGGAAATTTCCATGAAAATTCCAAGGAAAAGAAGATTACAAGGAAAATTCCAAGAAAAATTTGATGGAAGTTGAAATGATGAAAATTCCTGTTAGATTCCAATTTAAAATGAGAATCAAACTCCAAATTTTGAACTCAAAAGGAAAATCCAAAAATTGACGAAAATCGAAAATTTGGGGTCAAAATTGCAAAAAGGAAAAGAAAATTTTGCTGAGAATTGAAGAAATTTTAGGACTCACCAAGTTCTGCCCTGAGTTGTCCTGGGAAGGAAGAGGAATCTCCAAAGGGTCAAAAATCCATGGAAAATTCCGGAAAAATTCCGGAAAAATTCCGACACTTACTGAGTCCTGAGTCGCGTTCGCCTTGGGAAGAGATGGAGACAAAAATCAGAATTTTGAGGCTTTTTTTTTGGGTCATTTCTAACTTCTTTGCAGTTTTCAAGGCTCATTTTATCCCAAAAAAATTCCAGAATTTTTCAAAGTGCCCAAAATAACCCAAAATGATCCAAAATGATCCAAATTAGGAGAGGAAATTTTCCGTACCGAGAAGAGACGTGAGACGACCTGGGAAGGAGGAAAAATGGTTAGGGAAGGAGAGGAGGAAAAAGGGACAAAAATTGGGCACAAAATGGACAAAAAATGGAC
>NW_008681254.1:0-427 GCF_000695815.1 Acanthisitta chloris | reverse complement strand
TAAAAACATAGAGGAGGAGGAGGAGGAGGACTCTGCCGCAGCTCCTCCGCCGCTAACGGAGGAGCAAGAAACACCTAAGCCTGTGTGGGTCTGCGCCGCTCTGCGCCGCGGGCTGCATCCCCATTCCCCCGCGCCGGACAAAAAAGGAAAAGGAAAAAATAGTTTAGTAATCGTAACTTTTCTGGTGGACAGTTTGGGTGTGTTTTTGTGATGTATTTTTGTGGTTTGTTCATTAGTTTTGTGCGTCGAGTGTGTAATAATGGGGAAATACAAGAACAGAGGGGATTGAATTTAATTGAAAGGAGTCAAGAACAACTCAGCTGCGGCACCAACCCTCGAATTTCCCCTGGACTGCAGCTCTGCTCGCGGGGAGAGACCCGAGGGTGGATTGGCTGCTCGGGGATTTGGGAGCCTCACTCTGACTTGT
>NW_008681253.1:0-1086 GCF_000695815.1 Acanthisitta chloris | reverse complement strand
CCCTGCCATGAGGCTCCTTCACCCAGTGGTGGCACGGCAGGCCTTCCAGCCCTGCAGGCGCACGGTGTCAGGAGAAAAAAATAAATACCATTTCTTCTTTTCAACTTCTACATTTCTGTGCTGCTCTCCCTCAGTCACCTACATCACGTGTCTGTGGCTGTACGCCTCATGCCTGCTCCTGATGCCTTGCCAAGGAGTCCTATGCAGTACAGGTCTGATTTCTCATCGCTCTTTCCTGCAGCAGAACTTCAGACCTTCTCTTCTGTCTTTGTTACCACCTGGATTTGCTTTCTTCCTAAATATTAGTCTCAACTGCAGCATTGTTACCTGCCCACCTCCCTGGTCCTTCTCGCTAGTAACACTAGCTTGTTTTCTAGTAGCTTTTACAATTAGTTAGAATTTTATTAATTTGCAGTTATTGTAGAGATAGTGTTTCAGAGCATTGCAATGTTCACTGGAGTTTAGCACAAACTATGCTAAACCAACTGCTTTAACCTGGGCAGGATTACAACAGGAGCAGCCAAGGAAGTTTTGTAGCCCAGTTCATTGCTTCACAACTGAGGGTATTCCCACAGAATTAGAGTCAGTGAGCAGCTTAGTTTCTAATGAGCATCCAAAGCTGCTTCCCTAATGACTGTCATATTGAAGAGCCCTGAGATAGCAGCACCTCTGAAACAGGAATTCTTTAAATCAAGATCCACTGCCTAGGGGACTAGTTTTAGGCACACTCACACTAAAACTGTGTACTGCATATCTTGATCAACAATTCCTTTTGTAAGACTCTTTTCGACAACTTATGTCAATCTTTTCTGAGGGGCTTGTATCTACTCCCCTCAAGAATGTTTAATTATTGTTTAAAATGTCAGTGTCAATCTGTAACCTTCTCTATCTGAAGCTGTTATTTCACAGAATCATGGAATCAGAGAATTGTTGAGGTTGGGAGGAACCTTAAATCTCATATTATTCCACTCCCAGCCATGGACAGGGACACCTTCCACTTGCACAGTTTTCTCCAAACCCTGTCCAACTTGGCCTGGAGCACTTCCAGATTCGGGGAGTCTGTAACCTCTCTGGGCAACCTGTGCC
>NW_008681252.1:0-10240 GCF_000695815.1 Acanthisitta chloris | reverse complement strand
ATAATATACAATTTAAAAATTAATAGTGTAATTGTTAAAAATATTTTTAGGCCACCAGCATAATAGAAAACTTTGGAAAAGGAAAAAAAAATTCCCACATTCTCTCCTAAAATAAACAAGCTCTCTTAAATCTTTGCTCATGAGATTGATGTTTCCTAAATATGTTGCCAACAATGGAAAGAAAAGAACCTCTGGTATGGAAACCTCTTACTTTTCATAGTTTTCACAGATTTTCTTATAAACTCCCACTGTCTATGAAGGAATTTCACAAGACACTATATGATTAGCTGTTGAAACTATGGTTCAGCCAATATTTTGAAAGACTAATACTGAAGTAGAAAATTGAGTTGGTGTTAGTAACCTTGTAAAGAGGATGAAACGTACCCAAGAGAGGAAAATACATCTATGAGAGGTCACTTATCTAGGAGGAAGACAAATTATCCCTACAACCTTTTTTCTGACTTTTAAAAATTTTAGACTGCAGTGTGCGCAGAGCAGTGAAAAGCAATGTACATTTGATTTAAGCTCTACAGTATGAAAAACGTTTTTTTTGGAAAAGAGCTTGACAATTTCTAACACTTTTCCAAACGCTTTTTCCTGAACAAATGGCCTTTACAAATCAGTAGTAGAGACAGCTTCTAAACATTGTACAGTTACAAGGTTAAGCACTGTTAGAGCAAAAAATGGCAGCTAGGGTTTCTAGAATTTAAATGTTTAATGCAAGACTAAATTTTGTCTATGGCAATCATTCCTGCACATTAATTTTTCACAAAATTCCTGCCCCAGAGTAGAGAAATACTTCTACCAGCAGGTGTACTTCAGTTTACTGTCATGATTATTTGCATCTAGACCTCATCCTCTATATTATTAAAATATATTTTTAAAAAATTAGGGTAATTGAGTTCCTCTAAGTGTTTTTCTCTTCTAGAGATGTCAAAACCAATCTTCATAGCTGCTACATATAAAGCATAAAAGAACAGTTGTTGATTCTCTCCTCTGATAAATTAACCTGTTGTGGCTCCTGAGTTAAGGATTATGATGGGAAGCACAGGATTGACTGCCCTTGCAGGTCCAGTTATTGTTGTAGACATCAGAACAACTGCTGATCCTTATCTCACTCCTGCTGGTCCTTCTGTTAACCCAATGTTTACACCCAAACTTGTAACCTGCACCTTCCTACCACACTCATCCAACTGCTGCAGGAAACTGAAATGTCACTTACAATGCAAAACAGGAAAAGAAGATGCAGTTTTCCCTTGCACCTTGGGGGAGACTTATGCTGAAAGTGGAGATGCTACTGCAGCCTAGAGCCATTAGATGCAGTGATCTTTCCACTTGGAAACCAGCAAAACATTCTGGCCAACTTTATGGAAATATGCTTGAAGGTTCAATTTGGTGATATTAAAAGGCACATGCATAGTAGGTCTCTGTCAGTAAGTGAGAAAAACAACTGGGGATTTCAAGGCAATTATAGTTTAAGTCAACAGAACCTCTAACATATATATGGAGTTTTTTTGGGTTTGGTTCAAAAAATGATAGTCAATCCTGGCTTTTAAAAACAAGCAAGATCACCAGAATGGGTTGAGTTTGGCCAAACTTCCTAAATGTGCCTTCCTTCCTAGCAAATTTATTTATGATGCTGAGGTGTAGCATCATACAAAATTAAATCATGTATGTCACCAAAGTACAACTAGTCCAATACTCTTGAATCCATGAATGGAAGACCAGAATTGTAACATCTATATGCTGCTAGCAAAGATATAATAATTAACCTTACTCTATACCTCATCTGTTTTTGCAAATGATTCTTTATTCACAAGAGCTGTTCTTATCAAAGGAGTTTATAATTGCTACATACAATTCAGACAGGGAGGGAAAATATTGTGAACCCAAAGGAACTGAGCAGAAGGGTGTCATGGTTGCATGTAAGGTAATAGTGTCAGGAACACAGCATCAATTCTAAGCCACAGGCTGCTTACAGGGCTTTGTTTGTTGTTGTTATTGCTTTTTTGAAAGAGAGATAATAAACTCTGAGTCTTACCCATGCAATATTTGCAAGCTCTCACAGGTAGGGGTGGTAATTATAAGTCTTCATTCACTGGGAAGAATGTTGAAAGCCTGAGGGGCATGGTTTCTTGGTATGGTGTAATTGTACTTCCTTCTCATAAAAGGATGGTGCTTATTTCCCATAACAGCCTGGCAAACATAAATAGTTACCTTTAGCAGACCCAAACCACTATCCACTCATGACAAGGAAAAGAGTCTCATAGCCCTCACCAAGGCTCATAAACCCTGTCAAATAAAGCATTTAAGCATGCAAACAGACTTATTGCTCTAAATGGGGATATTCCTGTGTTTTGCTATGCAAATTATTGAAATCAAGATATATCTGTATATCTACATGAACAGTAATACAGGTACAGGAACAGAATTGCAAAGACTTCATTTGGAAGCAAAAGCTAGAAATCCCCAGCTAGACGACACTGAGTTGAGGTCCTCACCACATGGGGCCCATGCACCTTTGAACCATTATTTTACTTGAGTAGGCTGCAGCTCTCTTCCTTTTTCTGGCTTTTTTTCGTTTTGTACCTTCTTAGTTGCTTTTTCTTGTTTCCAGGGTTCTTTTGGGCCTTTTAGTAAACTGTCACCTGCCTGTGAATC
Organism: Acanthisitta chloris; assembly: GCF_000695815.1. Lineage (NCBI taxonomy): Eukaryota > Metazoa > Chordata > Aves > Passeriformes > Acanthisittidae > Acanthisitta > Acanthisitta chloris. The sequence continues at coordinate 7,579 of NW_008681252.1, read as the reverse complement.
CCAGAAACAGATATAACTTTCCTCATAAAATTCTTCTCAATTTCAGAGCACTCTCTCCTACAGCTCTCTTGCAATGAATATTCCAGTTCCAGGGATACAACATTACAGCTGACACAGACTGCAGACTCAAGGATCCTATACATACCTTTGAAGAAAATGCTAAAGCCTTGGTCTTTTCTCTACCCCTAGTTTTTCAACAGTCTTTTATTCCTTGTCATTAAGTCTGTAAGGAAACAAACATTCTCCCCCTAGCACATATGTTATTTTTCTAGAAGTCTATTTTTTTCATCTCTCAGTGCAATCTGGTAAGTTTTTTCCATATCTTTCCACCTGCTCTCTAAAAAGAGCAGTCTGACAGCTGTCAGAGTTTTAGGAGTTTTCTAATTAGTCTCATTAAAAGATGATAGTCTCTCCCCAAATACCCCATTGCTCATCTCTCCTTTTTCTCTCTAAGGTTCAGTCAATTGCAGGCACAGTCTCCAGGAGCAGTTTATGTGAGTGGACAATCATCAGATTTAATAACTATCATCATTCATCTAATGACTGTTCTGAAGATTTCTCCTGTCAGCTCCTGTGGTTTTAGCTCAAGATGGAGGAAGTTGATAATGGAAAAGAAAAACTCCTTCCTTCTGTTTACTGTTCCATTCACTGCAGCAGTAGAAGCATTACAGCATACACCTGGGGAAAGACCTCTGTGTCAGGCAAAATGAATTAATAATGTGCATATTCCTCAAATCCCTGCTTTGGGTGTTAATGTCCAAATAAACCCTAAGGAAAAAAATGCATTTAATTCTGCTTTATTTGGAAATCTGGATGAAAAAAATGCACAGCTGGATGCCAGGAAGTTACCAGTTCCTCCTTACTACAGGGTTTGAAACTGTGGGGAAGGGATGGCACCTCAGGCATGGTCTGTCTGGAGCAGTCCTGAGAAGGGCACAGTCATAATTTTAGGCCTGTAGCTAAATATCACAATCCGACTTCTAATCACCTCCTTGCATTTAAAAGCTTCTTCCATGGGACTGTATATATTTAAAAGCAACTGAGAGTGGTGTCTCCAAAATGGTGAGTATGAGCAGAACCTGATGGCTCTTCCCTGGTATTCCAGCTGGCTGATACAACTGAAAGCAAACCTCAGCCTGCTCTGGAAAGTTGTACTCAATGCATTTCATTACCTCCCCATTTATTCATTCATGTACCAGTGGCCTGTGCCCCATGACTTGGAGCCTGTTGAACTCCACAGTAGTTGTTCTCATGAACATCTGTGGGTATTTGATTTAACCCCTGCAAAGCTATTTATTTTAGGGAGTTTTTCTTCCTAAATGTTACTCTGAGAAGGTACTGATGCAAAAGAAGACTGCCATGCTGCTCAAAACTAAAATTTAGACTTTTCCAGAAAAAAGTTGTAGCGTTATGAGTCTTATTGTGAGAAGACACCTGTAGGCAAGCCTTCATTGTACAGAAAAATTCCAGCATAGCAACAGAAAAAGAGATGGAATGAAATAACTACCTGTTCTTTATTTTTTAAAAAAATAGATAAAAATCTGTCAAATAACCATTGTAAAATTGTTACCTGGGGTAATTTCACCAAAGGGTATATACTCAGTTACTCAATGTTAAGATGAAAATGATAAAAGTTTTCTTCTAAGTAGCAGCAGAATTCTTAACTGTCCATGATTTTTCATGATATTCCAGTATATTTATTTTGGAATTTATACTTGGCACAGCTATAATAATGGATCACATTTAATCAGAAACAGTTAATTTATGTTCAAGAGCTTAATTGATTGAAGTCAGTAGTTTGAGAATTACAGTTGACCTAAATTTCTAATTTTGAGCAAGAACTTCATGCAAATTAATCTTTGCTGGTACACCTCTGTCCAGGCACTGTAGGTTCAGTCCTGAGACAGGATGGCTTAGTTCACTTGGAGCTCTGCCAGAGCTCTTTGCATGGCCTGTGTAAAAATGGAAAAGTCTGTAAAACTTTCCCTCCCAGGCTGTTGCATTCCCAGAGCACTGGGCTGGAGCAGCTCATGTGAAACACACACCATATTCTGCCACATGGGCAGTGCCCAGCTCCCGATCTAGAACTGGAGTGCATCCACTTCCCTTGAGCCCCAGCAGGTGGTCCAAGGCAGGCTGACACAGAAGCCTCTTGTTCACCTCTGGAGTCACACTGCTGGCCATGCACCAGCAGGACATGTGCCAGGCTGGGCTGGTGACTCAGCCTCCCTCACCCAGAGCTGCCTCTGCCAATGGCAGGAACTGCCCACCAGGTGATTGGCCTAACAGGAAAAGAGCAAAGCTTGGATGTAACCCTGAAGTGGTTGGTTGCATGCCAAGGCAGACTTCAATCTTGCTTGAAGGCAAGTCTGTGTAGGCATAGCAAAGGGCACCTCGCTCCCATTCAATCTTAGTCCTCCCATGGAGCTTACCTCTGTCTGAAAGACATGAGATTGTTCCTGCCGTCTGGTAATGCAATTGAAAATATTTTATTTTCCTCTTGAGTTCTTGCAAGATGTATATAGATAAGTGTGTTTGAGAGGCTAAACACAAGCAAATGTGATCTCTCTAAATACCTTGGTGTAGCCTAAGCGTTTTGTACTCTTTAAACCACTCCATTTTCTAATTTAAAGAGCCAGGGCATTAGTTCATTGTAATTCTATCCTGGAAGAGAATAAAAAAACTCAGCAAACTTAGAAAAGTAAAAGACATTATAGTCTCAAAGCTCTGGTGAACAGACCACTGTGTGCAGACAAAACCATACTAAGCCTCTGTTTAGATTCACAGTCTGCACCTTATTTAGGTCAGATTGCAGCAGCAATATGAGTAGAGGCAAGTTCATCCTGTATCCATGCTTTTAGCATACCTGTATCATATAACTGAGTGTCCCACTTTCCTTTCCCCCTCAAGAGAACAAAGAGAAAAAACAAATATCTTGGGAAAAATCTAAAAAGAAATGTGTAAAATGTAAAATATTTTCATAGAGTATGGTTTGACTGTTTTGTGAGTGCCAGGAATTTTATAAATGAACTCTTTATGGTGTTCACACAATAAGCCTCCAATATTTGGAGTCTTTAATTACTGCTGGCTTTGTTGGGGGATTTTTTTAGTGTTTCATTTCAAACACCTCCAGTGGGACAGTGTAAATCACAGAGCTCATGTGGTTACTCTTACACGTGGTTAATTTATATCACCCAACCATAAAATTCAGTGTCAATATTTCTGAGACAATATGTACTTAACTTTCTTTTTTTTTTGGTCAGGCGCTAATTTATTATTCCTGTGTACCAGGAGCTGTCTGTTAATGATGCATAATAGGACTATTTTAGTCCACGAAGAGGGAGGAAATGCATATATAAATCATTCTCCCCACCATCACACTCTTTGGGTAGTACAAAGAGTGCACATTAATAACGATTGTAGAGAACACTAGCACTTTGTTGGAGCTAACGGGAAGAAAAAACATATTGTTGTATGTTCCTTATCAGAGACATACAACAATCGAAATAGATACCAGCTAAGTGGTATTCTTTCTGGTTAGCTAACAAAGCTTGCTGGTTTCCTAGGAATGATCAAAGTGTTCTTCACTCTTGGACCACTCCTAGGGCACTGGTTATTGCAGCTGGGAGAGGTCTGTTTCTAGGGTTCACCTCCTTGTTTTCATTCCTGGAGTTCTGCTACTGTAGTTAACTTTCAGCAATGTGGTAGGATCTCCCACCAAGGCACCAAAACTTTGTCCAAGGGGCATGAGGGAGTCTTTTCTAGTTGGAAAAGCCAGGAGCAACACAACTTGTCCTAAACCCATCCACAGGCTTGCCAGAGCAATATGCTAAAGGCACATGATCTTTGACCAACAGCTGTCTGTCTTAGACCTTTCTCTTTTTGGACCACTCTGTAAATAGATCCATAAATACTCTCCAGCACTCTAGAGTTCAAATTTTCTCCCAGCAAATGGGAGCAAACCTACCGCTTTGTGTCTGAAGGTACAGATATGGGACTGTGCTAGCACAGGAAAAACTCAGCAGCACCATACTGAACATGACATACAGTTCCATGTCAGAGTACAGACCTGGCCTTGAGGCCCATTTCCAGTGTTCATCTGCAGCATTTGCATAGGAAAGGAGTGAATCAGAGAGTGCTTCCCAGCAAATAATGATTTAAGGATTTCTCATGTTGGAAGCTGCATTCAGACTCCCATGTTTAATCTGTCTATAGTACACCCTTACCTCCCACAGACATTTCTGCAGTCAATTCTCATTGCTCCCTAACTGGTAGCCATTCCACATACTTCAGCATCCTGAACAACCCTTCCTGTACTGAAATAGTCCATCAAAGATGACATAAGCAGAACTGTGTATAGTTTTCAAGCTATGGGCACACCAGATATTTATACAGTGCTGTAACAATGCTCTCTGTTCTGTCTTCTGCTTCTTTCTCAACAGTTCATAACACTTCATTTGACTTTTTGACTGTTGCTCAGCACTGAACTGGCACTTTCAGAGAACTATTCACAATGACATTAACATCACTTTTGTGAATGTGGTAAAATAAAATATAGAGTTGTCATAAGATTTTTCTGAACTATTTGGGTTCAATAATACTTCCCACTATTTTGCTGGAGGCTGGAGAACATTTTTGGCACATGCCAGACTTTTTCCATAGGTTCTTTATTACCAGCCATTCAAGTGGCTTGTGCAGCTGACATGGCCCTATGTATTCTTATTCTTGGGATGTTCTGGAACAATATATTGTGAATTTGTGTCCTGCAGAAACACCCATTAGCTGTGGTTTATTCAAGTCAATTTGCTGTGTCTTTTGCTGCAGTATTAAACTTCCTGACTTCTCCAGAATGTCTCTTCCTCTCAGCAGAACTTCTAAATTCTTAACTTATGGAGGGTAAAGTGTTCTTGTCAGCTGGGAACCCACTTCATAAATCTGTATGTGAATATTTCCAGTACATCAGATCTGGTATTTTATAAAAACATGCAGATTTACATCCATATTTTATGCAAACATGTACATACCATTAATGTACGAATATCATTAGTGGCTCTTCATTGGGTCTAGACAAAACAAGGATGTCTTCAAGGGATACAATGAGAAGAACTTGTTATGCACATGCAGTTAAGTGGGATGAGATATGTAAGCAGAACTAGTGTCTTTCATAAGACAACTGGTATAGTTTGAAAAATAAAAAGCAAGCTCTTGAGCACAGAAGATATTCAGACCTGAAAGAAAAGCATCAGCTTTCAAAGGTAATGACAAGCACAGACCAATTGCTCAGAATTTAGTTAAATTTGTATCAATTAGATCATCTCGGAAAAAATGACAGCTGGTATCAGTGAAGTAGAGGTAGAGTACCACTAGAAAATGTAGAGTTGGGGTTATTTTCTCTTCAGCACTTGGGTTTTATCAACATTGAATTTCATTTGCAATTTTATCACCCTGTCTCTCCAGTAATGTGAAAGCTTTCCGCAGCTCTTCACAGCTCACTGTAGATTTGATTATTGTGAATAACTCTGCCATCAGCAACCTTTATCACCTCACTATTCCTTGCATTAACCAGATGATTTACACTGAGTAACCATACACCCTGCTTTATGAAACGATACCAGCATACTGACATTGTATGCCAGTACAGCCAGAGTCTGTATCCTACTCATCATCAAGTTCTTGTAAATTTTGAGGTAAAGGAGATTTTCATGAAGGTGACCATCACACAGGGAGATAGTTTTTTGGAACACTTGAGAAAGAATTTACTTGACAACTCAACTTAAAAATAAAACAAAAACCAGCAAACTTAGGGAATGCACTAGAGCTCCTCCGAGAAATGTTTGTGAAGATCTATCCGTGTGTATGCTCTGCTTTTAATAATGCATCACATTCTATAATTTTTCAAAACCATTACAAAATACCTTTTACTTTGACCTGTAAATTTCCTGGCCTACACCTCCCTAACTTGTGACATGGACTCCATACCCTTTGACTTAGAGCCCTGTAAGAGAGTGAGCTTTAGTGAAATTGAAACTGCTTTCCTTGCATGTCTAACACCAGGCAAACAGGGGTATGGAGGTTTTGTTTACAGTAATTTCCTATATCTCAGAATGGAACTAAAAAAAAATCAATTCATCAGTAATTAAATGACTTGCAGCATGGATTGACCTTTTTGGCAGGAGATGTCATTTCATGACTGGTCATTGTATATCTGTATGAGATTTACCTGGATTTCTGCCAAATGCTTAACATAGTCTACATGTATTCTTGGAATTGGACAAGCTCCTATTTAAATGCTGTAATCTGTACTTCAGATAGAACGATGTGCCTGATAAGCATGGTAGATAGTTGGAAAATGCTAATTATCATTGTTTTTAGTGTCATTAAGATTTGATAGTTATTTTTCTGGAATTCCAGTGCCTTCCAAATTTTATATTGAAAGTTTGGGAAATATGAGAACTACTATTTTTCACTATTACCATGGACATATGAATTCTTATAGACATAATAAATAAGACATCAGTCACAGTAGACTGCAGACCCTGAATCTGTCTATCCTTGCGCTCTAGACTTGCTGTGCTTGTCTCCTGTAAGAGTAACAATAGAGGGGCACCTCTCCAAAACATTCTTTACTTGGCAGCAAAATAAAACTTTGCCCACTGTGCAGATCAATGCCATGCCTCTAGGTTACAACAGCTGGAAATGTTAATCCTTGATTATTATCAGTGGGCAGCTTAATTAAGATCTCACTGAAATAAGTGAGGAAACTGATGCTGCTTAGTACCATAGGGCTCTGCTGTCTGTTAATCCATGCAGTGTCAGTCTATAGCAGACATCAGAATGCAGAGATTCTGAATATTTTCCCCACTATTGTCATTCCAATAATAAAAGTCAATACATTAAATCAATATAAAGTTTAATTAAAGCTCATTTAATGTAATGTGAGACCAAAATTAATTACGTTAGAGCATGTAAGTTTTCCCCAAAGCATTTGTACATGTAGATTTGCTCTTAACACTTAAGTATTTCTTCATCGGTTATTCCCTCTTTGGCACCTATGGGTTTTTTTAGAAGCATGTCATATAGGAAATTATTACAAAAACAGCATGGCCAGCTGGTCAAGGGAGGTGATTCTCCCTCTCTGCTCCCCTCTGGTGAGACTCCACTTGGAGGACTGCATTCAGATCTGGGGTCCTCAGTGCAAGCAAGACCTGTTGGAGCAAGTCCAGAGGAAGACCACAAAGATGATCACAGAGATGGAACAAATCTCTTGTGAAGACAGGATGAGAGAGTTGGGGCTGTTCAGCTTGGAGAACAGAAGGCAACAGGGAGACCTTATAGCAACCTTCCAGTACCTAAAGGGCACCTACAAGAAAGCTGAAGAGGGACTTTTTACAATGGTATATAGTGATAGGACAAGAGAGAATGACTTTAAACTGAGAGAGGGTAGATTCAGGCTAGATATAAAGAATAACATTTTTTAACAATGAGGGAGATGGGACACTGAACAGGTTGCCCAGAAAGTTGGTAGATGCCCCATCCCTGGAAATATTTACAGTCAGGTTGGACAGGTCTCTGAGCAACC
>NW_008681251.1:21126-25055 GCF_000695815.1 Acanthisitta chloris | reverse complement strand
CAGCACCCCCAGGTCCTTTTCCACCTGCCAGCTTTCCAGTCACGATGCCCCAAGCCTGTAGTGCTGCATGGGGTTGTTGTGATCCAAGCGCAGCACCCAGCACTGCACCTTGTTCTACCTCATATAATTGTCCTTGGCCCATTGATCCAACCTATTCAGATGCCTTCTTGCCCTCCAGCAGATCAACATTCCCACCCAGCTTGGTGGCCTCTGAAAACCAACTGAGGGTGCACTCAAACCCCTTGTACAAATTACCAATAGATATTAAACACAACTGGTCCCAAAACTGAGCCTTAGGGACCACTACTTGTGACCAGCCACCACCTGCATTTAACTCCATCCACCACCACTTGCACCCATCCAAGCCATAAGCAGCAAGTTTCTCCAGCAGAATACCGGTACCAAACACTTTACTAAAATCCAGGTAAACAATCACAGCCTTTCCCTTGTCCACTAAGTGGGTGACCTCTTCATAGGACATCAGGTCAGTCAAGTGGGACCTGTCTCTCAAACCCATGCTGGCTGGGCCTAATCCCTCAGAGATCTTGTGAACTGGTCCATGGCCAAAAAATCCAACATTCTGCCAGGTATTCACCTGTATGATTTTCCTGTTTCTGCCCCCAACATTCCCTGCAACTGGCACAGATGGAGTCTGATCCTGATGGCTTTCTGATCTCAGGTCATCCCTGTGCCCCAGCCCATCCCTTCTGGGTCCTGGACCTCACCTGAGTAAGCTACCCCTGACCACAGGACTGGCTGACAGCATTAAGCCCATACTAACTCCTTCAGATTTCTACACTTCTCCCAGGCCAATGGAAAAGATGAGCCTAATTACCAGAAACATTCTGCTCTGTTTATGACTAGGACATAGTAGAAAAAGTACATAGTAGAAAAAGTACTCACTCAGCTCCAGTTGTGCAAGAACACGCAAATATCAGTGTAAGCTGTATCCCAGAGGCAATCTTCTGCACTTTAAATTAAGATAGTTGAACCTATACCCACCTCCTAGCTGCCTACATTCATCAAAGAGTTCTGGACCAGCACTGTTTGTTTTCTGACTAATTTATTTTTCCTTATAATTTTCTCTAATGAATTCTAAATTACTCACAAATAACCTTGAGTTGATTTACTACCTGCTAGCAAATACAAGACACTTTAGAGGAAAGAGCTAGCAAAGAGTCTGAACTTGGGGATACTGCTGCTTGGAATCTGTCTCAAGGAGGTCACCCAGGGACACTGGGCCCTACAAATGTACTAACTTGCAGCTAGACAACTTTCAGTTCCCATACCTCATATTATTTACCATGAACAGAAAAATAGGCAAGAAGCATGAAAGGCATGTGGTCTGATCACATGTGTATAGCATTAAGCTCAGGGAACTTCACACACTAAAGTAATGCTTATTCTGTGGTTTATGTGGTGATTATATGAATTAAGTGTTAATCATATATGAGTACTGGCAGTGCATTTATAGTTAGTGAATAATGTTCTTCAATAAAATATTAGTAGTTAAATGATAGAAAGTGTAATTTGCTTAACTTATAATAAAGTTGCTAATGAGCTCCTTTTAAAAAATCCCAACTCAACATAACACAAAATAGATGAACTGCACTTATTACAGTTACACCCAAATTCTTAACTGTTCACCCAGGAAAGGTACCCCTTCTTATCTCATTTATTCCCCTCTAAAGTACACCTTTGAGTGCACTCGAAAGGTAAGTGACCTCTTTGGAATGAAATGAATCAGTGACATGCCTTTCCTTACTCTTCCTCAAAATGGAATCATCATCTCTTTCATTGGAGTTTAACAGATCTAAGCACATTAACATGAGCATATGATTCTTCAGCCCCTGAAGTCACTCTCCCAAGTTGCCTAGCAAGTTTACAGGGAAGTTGTTACTTCACTGCTCAGGCCTCAGCAGTTTTCTCTGCTCTTTATCTTCAAAGATTGTCAGAAAGAATGAACTAGGTTCAGCCACTACAATTTCTTTCTTGCTTCCACCTGCAACAGACCCTAGATGGTCAGCATTTCTTCTCGACCTTCACCTGCTTTTTTGTCAACACAGCTGAAGGTCGATCATTAGTTATATCAGTTGTATAGGTAGCCCATGTCTTTTAAAATTACTGCACAACAGTATATAGTTAGCAAAGAGAGGCTGTAGAGAAGGTGCTGTTCACCACTCTCATAGTATCAAAGATATTCTACCTACACTATGTTCCCAGATGAAGGACCTGAATTGAGTATGTAGTCATCCTAGACTCTTTGTCCAGTCAATGCAGAGACATGGGTATCTTTAGAAGATGTCAGTCATGCAAAGACCAAACTCTATACCTACAAATACAGACCTATAAAGGTATCTGCCTCTCTTCACATAAAGGAAAGTTAGGTGATGTATGTTTCTAGAATTGTTAAACACTTTCAAAGTTACATGAGATGAATTCAAGCTATTCTTTCTCAAGATCCAAACTAACTCATTTTCTCAGCAATGTCAAAGAACATCAAGAGTATCTAGGACACATAACAGTTTTGGTCATGTAGTTTACTAGACATCTTAGAGACTGACATATATGACAGTCAAAAAAAAAAAAAAAAACCAAGAAAAATAAGACTACTATGATGACATCCTCACACACAAGAGCTCTAAGTAAACGCACTGCCTCTATTGCTACTTCCCCTAGTTCCAAGAAATGGCAGTACAGATTTTCATGCCCTGTTGGCTGTGCTGTATGCTGCAGAAATACAAGCAGATGATTGATGGGGTTTGCACTATGGAAGCCCTGGTTGTTGGCAAATGAACACTTGGAAAAGGATTCTAAATCTCTGAGCCACAGCAGGAACTAACAGAGTCTGCAAAACCATTTGTTTCAGATTTACATTTAGTGAATGACAAACACAACTCTCCTTCTATCTGCTTTTTTGATAATAAGAATTGCTTCAGTTTACAGAAAGTATTTATTATAATTCTTGGTGAAGCAGGTATTCAGAATTAGGCAGTGTTTGGAAGGGATTCCATGGGAAGTTTCCATGGAGCATAAAGGAGCTAGTGAGTGATGGGAGTTTTTCAAGAACACTCCCTTGGAAGCACAAAAAAAGTTCATCTCCCTACAAAGGTAAGTGAAGCAGATTGAGCAAGAGTCTCCCCTGGCTTAACTGCAAGCTTCTGAGTCTGCTCAAAGCCAAAAGAGAAGCACACCAGAGATGGACAAGTGGACAAATACCTGTTGAAAACTACAGGGGCAGTGCCAGGGTGTGCAAAGGCGCAAATAGAAAAGCAACAGCTCAGTTTGGATGGAAATCAGCCAAAGATATAAAAAACTACAAGAATAGGTTCTTCAGGTATATAAACAAGCAGGAAGAGGAGGAAAATATTGACCTGCTATTAAACATGAAAGAATAATTAGTCACCAACAACGGTGATAAGGCAGAAGTTCTCAACTTTTTCTTCACCTCAGTCTTCACCAGCAGTGTTGAAACACTTGAAAGCAGGATTCAAAACAGGATTTGCAGGGAAATTCCCTAACTTTTTCGAAGGGAATTGATCTGAACTGGACAGTGTAATTTCACACATTTTTTAAAAAGTCTGGATAGAGTTTTCCAGCTGACTGCATTCAGGTTCCAACACATTCAGCCTGGGTGTTCTTAAGCAGCCTTTAGTAGACAGTGCTTGCTCTCTCCCTAGCACATGCATTTGGGTAGCCCTCCCATCCTTTATTTCTTCAAAGAAATGTGATCTGGGAATGCAAAGATACCAAAACCCCCATGCTAGATAAATCACAGTCTTTCCCAGGACTATGTTCCTATAGACACTCAGGATTTATAGTTCAGAGCTAACACAATCAGTTTTACTCTGCCTAGACCTGTGTTTCTCTGCTTCCCTCTCCTAAAGTACGTTTACACTGAAACAAGAAACCTAACAGGAATATGGGAT
>NW_008681251.1:1061-21106 GCF_000695815.1 Acanthisitta chloris | reverse complement strand
ATCACATCACATCACTCACATGGGACATTTCCTTCCTTCTAGGACAGACAGCTGAGCAAAGCAAACTTCTTTCCTGCAGAAGTCAGTCTAGCTTCTTGAAGCCCAGCAAGTTCCTCAGGGTCTTATTTATACACTTACTTGTTCTGCTTCTGGAAAAATAATGAATGTTCCCACTGCTTTCCCTGCCGAGCAATTTGGTTGAAGACTCTTTTCCTAAGACTCCAACACCAGTTTTTTCCTACTTCAGTGGTCACCACCAAGGCTAATGGTCATCTATAGCTCCTACTCTGGGCCCCAACAGATGCCTGAGGCATCCCATGATAAGGCAACTAAACCAGAATTCATAAACCAAATACTGATATTACATAAACACAACAGTTTCCAAACCAACTTTCACTCCTTCTCAAGGCGTTTCTGAAAAATTTCCCTGCACTGAGACAAATAATCCTCCATGATATTTATATGACATAGAAGTTTGTGGAGCCAAACAAATGAGATTAGAAATCAAACCTTAGTCAGAATGATACTCTTATCACAATACAGCAGCAGTCTGAAGACACAAACTATACATTTTTTTCTTCCCCTTGGATGTGTTTTTCTAAGAGCTTGAAAAAGGAACACCAACATCTTTGATGTAAAGAATGTTGAAGATTCAGTCAAAACACTTAAAAACAAACAACAGATTTTTTTAAATAAAAAAAAAAAACAACAACAAAAAGAAGTACTTTACTGACACAGAGGAAAATACTTGGACTACAAAGTTCTTATGAATGCTACTAAGCTTTCCTTCACTTTCACAAAGTGAAAGGATCTCTTGCCCTTAACCAGGACTAGGGAGGCAGAGGGGCAGAAATGGAGGTTTTGAGGCAGGAATTAAAGAACTAAAATCAGGAAAAAGATCATGAAAAGGACTTTCCCTCTTCTTTTCTTCACTTACTGAAAATTGCTTTTGTGTAAATGGTTATTTTCTATCGTGCATTCTTGTTGTCACTTCTAAGTCCCCTAGATACAAATCTATGGAAAATGAATACTCAAAGATATATTTGAAAAAGTTCTCTTCAAAACAATAAACAGCAATTATCAATGACCTTTACAGAGAGAATGATCATAACAAACATCCACTGGGATAATTCTCCCATTCATATCATTTAAGGGAACGACACCACATAGAGCCCGTAGAAGTGAAGTTTCACTATACATCTCTTTTCTGTCACTCTAATGACAGCCCAGAGGAGTGTGTTGATACTGCGAATGTTCTTATCTTGATCTTGTTATTTCTGAAATGGAAGCTCAAACATAAAAAAGGAAGAACATCTTACAACACTAACTCCAACGCTACCATATTTGTAACTTCAAAAAATTAAACTGTAGCATAAACAGAAAGACAGAAACATCAAACAAGGTTTTGTAAACTAAACAGCAAAGCTAAACAGAGCTTTGCTATTCCACTATCCTCAGACAAGTTTCTTTGCAAAGAAAATGCTGTCTATTCTAGAACCTGGGACTGTATTCTGCCTTGAACAAAGAAAAATGGCAGAAGCAACTGTTATCACACAAAATTAAGTGCTATCTACCTTGAAGACTGTAGATCTGTTCCGGTTAGAAATGCAGAATTAATATTTTAGAACCTTTTATTTGGTGGTATTCTGCATAACCCTCAGACTGGCTGATGGCTCCTCAAAGACCAACTATCTCTGCAACCACAGCAGACCCATCCTCTGCCAGAAGCACAGGCTTGGCTTAAAACAGCTTCATATTTATTCTAAATTTGATCACTCTCTGCAAAGAACGGTCTGATGGTTTACCTACAGCAGAGTTCTTGCTACACCTTTTCTCATTATCCCAGATCTTGACTAAGTTTTTCTTGTTTCAAAACAGAACAAAACCACATCTAATGCTACCTGCAATGGAGTTTCTCATTGGTTAATCTACTTCAGGTCCTCTTACACTGCTCCTGGGTGAGGCTCTGGCTTAGGCAGGTTAAGTATATCATGCAGTATTTTGTGTATGAATACTAATGCTTGTTAGGGGGCCCAATACAAGATTACAGATAGATTTCACAAAAAGGAACTGTTTCAGATATGTTAAAAGCTTTGATGGCATCGACCGAACAAAAACTAGATACAGTTGCAATATCATTGCTTTGCCACAAAATTACAGATCAAACCGAAATTGAAATTCTGAAGAATGAAGGAATGCACACACATGCACACACAAAACCTGCCTTTTTCTTTCCCTTCCACCTGATCCCCCACTGCCGTTAAGTGCCTAAGCAGCATTTGTAGGGATAATCCCTAACAAAGACTCTCAGAATTGGTAAGGCAGTACACATGCCTTTGCACAGAAAGGCCAGAGACCAAGCAATAAGCTTTCATAATTTCTCTTTTCAATTATAAATTGAGACAGATATGATGACAAATACATGTTTCAGAAAGCTTGAATATGCTGTTATATCAGAATACTGTGGGATATCGAAGATTTCCCTTTCCACCTCAGATTACATAAAAATACAAATACCCAATTTCCCCAAAAAAACAGCCTGTTCTATTTTTAAAAGCTTGATTTTTTTTTTTTTTTATTCCTTGTGTGGCTTAGTTTTTTTTTTATCTTAACTGTTCCCTCCCAGTGTTCTGTTTATGCTGGGATACATCGGGGGTTTTTTGGCTTTGGGGGTATGGTGCAAGGACTATCTCTGAACAATCCCTGGCAGGGGACTGAAGCAAAGGAAGGTACATTGTTTCATGGGAAAGTGCAAAGGGGACTTCAGAATGGACTGGACACACAGCTGGAAATCAACTGATATATGGCAAAACCCACACCACTGCATTGGTTAATTTTCTTTTTTGACTCCTTGCTTATGCATTTACATAGCAACAACCACCCCGCCTTATACCGTAAGGACATGTTATAATAATTTCTTATTTGGGGAAGCAAGGTAAAAGCTCTTAGTCAAGCCTTATTCCCTTTTTTCTCTTCCACAAGAAACACACTGAAAAGCCTCTCTCACCACAGTATACGACAGCAAGGCTTTGATTAGCAGGCAGTTCTTACAGAGTACTTGCAGAGATGGTGAACTCATAGCTCAGCTTGATATGGGCACACCCATTTGGGGTGTACGTGTGTGACAGCTACAGACACTGCACACTTCAGGATCCTATCTCCACACACTAAATGCTTTAAAAGTTGAGCTCTCACGTTCTTCACTATGCCAGTGGTGAGGCACTAGAACAGGTTGTCCAGAGAAGTCGTGGATGGTCCATCTCTGGAAGCATTCAAAGCTAGGCTGGATGGGGCTTTGAGCAATCTGCTCTAGTGGAAAGTATCCCTGTCCACAGCACACGGGTTGGAACTAGATGATCTTTAAGGTCCCTGCCAACCCAAAACGTTCTATGAATCCATGACTATTAGGAGCAAATGTGTTTTGTTCATTAATATTTTGAAAATTGCTTTTATACAGTTAAATGATTAGAGTTGAGAGCTTTATATGCATCTTACAGAGATTTTCCAAGTCATGTTTTATTACTTCTGGTAGGCAAAAGAAATTAATTCCCCAGCCATCTCCCCCCAAAAATCTGCATTTATAAATTTCCACAAACACATAGGTTATACATGTGAATTGATGTTATGGTAGCAAGCAAGTTTCCATGCCAAAACTGTAAGTAATTTCTACTACTGTGCAAACCAGAGCAAGACAATGCTTGCATAAATGTTCCTCCTATGCTCATCACTCTGCTTCAGTTACATGCGCCCTGGTCTTAATGTTATTGAGATTTACAATTAATGACTAACTGAGATTTATAGGGCCAATTACACCTCTCAACATTACCACTTTAGGGGCCTCTACCACCTTAAACAGACATTCGAAGGTCATTCAGAAACTCTAAGTTCAACAGACTTCAGATTAGGCCTGTCACAAAAAAAAATACTTTGAAAATGTTGAAAATAAATAAAATCGAGAGCTCTAAATAGGAGATACTTTTTGAAAAATCCCACATTTATCAATATTTCTGTAAAACTCACTGTGAATAATTTGAGAGAACTACTTAGTAGCATTTGCTAGTTGAGTCTAGTTGGGGTTTTATTCCACCTCTTCCAAAAATGTAGAAGAAATACAACTGGATCTAGTGCTGGTTACTATGCAGCAGGAAATGACAGAACAGTTAATGTGTATTAATGCAAGTGTGACAGATACAACTATTGCATGACATCTAGAGGGATTACTCAGTTGTTTATAGAACTGTAAGGAACTTGGCAATGTTCCCTAGTAAGCAAGAAGTCCTTAAATGAATATTGCCCGGTTGCAGCAACTGAGGCAACTGAAATCATCTCTGCCTGCAGACAGCATTGTGCACAGTTCGCTCAACTTTGAAAATTCCATATGTTCTGGTGTTTCTTTAGCCCCTTTTCACAGACATGGCTTTCTTTGAGCAACCTAAAATGCTGAGTGATGCAAGTCACCAACTGGTTACCACACACATTGCACAACAGAAAAAAGTTTTGAAATTAAGGAAAAACATGGTATTTTTGGAATTGACTGATAGGCAAACAGATATGATCAAAGAAATTCAGAACTCACGACTGTTTTCTTCACTTAAGGATTTTTAATGAAGCGGAAAACATGAGTAAGTAAATAGCTAGTCAGACTTCTGCCTGGCATGAATGAAGCCATTCAAGTGCACCCAATTTTTAACAGAAACACCAACAAGTACCTTTAACTACAGCATAACTGCCAAATGCCATCACAATTAGGCTAGAAATGCTGTTCTGTGAGTCATGAATAGGATGTACTCAGCCTTGTTTTTTATATAGGATCATGCTATCTAGGCACAGGCAGCAGCATTTATTGAGAAATTCACTGAAAGATAACAACTGATTATAAAAGGGGTTCATGTAAGTTTAGTTAAGAGCAACTTCAGACATTATTTTCAATTACTGAGATAAAATCATGGCTTCTCTCAGGAAGAAAAAAAAGGAAAGTTGTTTTTTCTGCACACTACATAGAGCATATGAAAGCTTTTAGAACAGTCTATTTTCACAAAAAATACCAGCTTCCGACTAATATTTCTTAACTCTGCTTTTCCCTCCCTCAAGTCATTTTTCCAATTATTTTCAACATTTTGTTTGATCAATTAATAAAAAGCAGCTTTCCTGCTGCAGATAACAGGTTACAGAATTCCCTTTACATTGAATGGGTTACCGTGCTCTTGACAATACTAACTGATGGATTTCTTTTCTTTCACCAAATCTGCAGGGCTCTGGCCAAGCATTGACTTTTTTGCACAAAACTCCTCATTGATTTCAGAGAGCATGAGGATGACAGCAGGACACATGCACAAAGTTCCAGTCCTTCTAAACTTGCAGAAGGATCTGCAGTTAATTAACCAGAAATCCTCAGTTAAGTCACATTAAAAAAACCCAAACAAACAAACAAAACCCCAAAGCTTTATCAGCTTTGTCTTGAAAGGCTGCAGATTGGGGAATAAAAAAAAAAAAAAAAAGCACCATATTCAGTTCCTCAAAATCCTCAAAACTGACTAGCAAACAGGTTAGTATCCTTATTTAATAAGATACATATGCAACCTCATCTGATGCAAGGGCATACATCTACACTGTCTGCTTCAGACATGTAACTTAGCTATGACTTAACCTTGTAATTGTAGGGTTCCCATACACTGAGCAGACAGATACTCACAACATTTGAAGCAGGCAATTCAGAGCCCAAGGGGCTGCATTACACATACTGTGTAAGCTCCTGATTTTTGCACTTATGTTACATGCCCAGAGCAAGTCAGTGCACTCCCTCCACACATTTCAGCACAGCACCACGCTCCATGCACACTGTACACATGAACTGAATCCCTTTGCTATTTCAGCCTTGCTGCCTCATTTCATTACCTGCATCTCCATGAGGAAGAAAATAAATCTACATATGCAATATGCCTCTTTGGGCAACAGAAAACCTCATGAGTTCAAGAGCAGAATGCACACAGAAATAAACAAAGAAATTATATTTATTTTCTTCAGCACAGAAACCGGGAGATATGTCATGGACATATATTAGCTCTCTTAAGATAGCTGTTGAAGATACTGATGGAGTTGACAGTGCAATCTTGTCACTCTCCCATCAGACTGCTGTCAGACCATGCACAACAAATCTGCAACTCCACATTCCATTCATCTTCCAAAGTATATTTTATTAGTTTAGGAAAAAGAATACAGTAATCTATATTCCAAACAGAGTCACTAATACAACACAGATCTTTCGGAGGTAAAACAGGAAAGCATGTATTGCAGAACATCTAAGGCCTTGCTATGCTGAGAATAAAAGCCTACCTCTGTCAAGAAAGCAGTGCCATCTGTATCCCTTTAAAGACAAAAAAGCAGTTATCTAGTCATAAGCCATCACAAAATTACAGCTGATCACCTGCTGTCTTTCTGTACGTCAAGCTAGTTTGCCAGCAAGATTTGTTCACTTACAATGCCCAAATGAATGTCTCTCTTAAAATAAAAAAATTAGTCCATTGAAAATAACTCCCTAATCTGCCATCCTTTCAATAGGACTGAAGTGCTCTTCACAGACATAGTACACAAGCATCTTGAATTAGCAGGGAACTATTTTTAAATACATGAAGGATAAGATACAAAATTAGTTTCATGGGGACTGAGAACCTCAGAGATTATTTACTTTCCCTTAATTACTTCGACTCACCACTCATTTAACTTTCCACTAATACTACCTATTTCACATGAAAATTTTTATACTACAGACATGTATGGTTTTTGAACACTTAAGATTATGGACCTTCATGATACATAAGCACATTTCTCAAATTCACTTACCCACATAAAAAGTAATTAAATATTCTGTATGGTGCAAATATCCTTTTCTTTGGAACAACTGCTTCAACATAAGGATCCCTACATAAAAACAAAAACAACTGACAACTGCATACAAAAAAACCCCAGACTGTACAAAACCATTACACTTAAGAGACACGGTTAGCCTCTTATGATACTGGTATTATATAATGTAATGAGCAAAACAGAGATTACTATTTGGAAACTGCTTTAAAGAACAGGGAATTCAGGTGACAGCAAAGCCTACCTGAGTCCTGAAACCAAGAGAGAAGCTCAAGTTTCTAAGCCTTAAAACAAAATGAAATTGTGGCCATACAGCACTGCTGGGCTACATCCACTACCCATCTTATGACACAGGCATATTTGTGTCATTTGCACAGGATACAAAAAAGGAAAGCTAGAGTAGTCTACAATCTTATCCCTGTAGAAGTAAATTAATTAGGGTCTTTAGGACAGAGCCACATAATATAAAATAGTGGGAAAAGTAAGCAGAAAGGCTGCAGGGAACAAAGAAAAGGAAAGTACTGGAGAGGACAGTGTATTAAACAGAAAATAGCACATCTGAAATATAAAAGAAATGGAGGTTGCAGTAAAAGACATCAGACAGACAGAGAAAGAGGAAGGAAGGTTATAAAAATGAAAGGAGAAAAGGCAAGACAAAGGGATAGGAAGACAGGCATAGGGAAGGGATAACTTAAAATTTATTTTAAAAAACAACCCCAAAACCAACCAATCAAAACAAAACCCAAACAAACAAACCAAATAGAAGAACCCCTACAAACAACCACAGCTTTACATTCCTCCCTGAAAATTACTCTAGAAGCCAGAGCTGAAACAAATGTAAGTGAAATTAATTTCATTGGCTAATGAAGTTTCATTTGATGCTGACAGCTCATGGCCCAGTCCTGTCTTTGTCAAGCAGTGGGACTTTTTGCCAGAACTTCTCAGTTCCTATGGGATTAAGGCTGAGCTGAAGCAATGCCTGAATGACTTTCTGTACTTAAACACCCAAGATACTGCATAGCACAACATCAGCTCTGGATTTTTTTAGGATGACTAGATTTTACTAGGTAAGAGAATTGAGGTACAAACCCCATCATGCTACTACATGTAGTAGTAGCACATACTGCTGCCACCATGTATATCAAATAATGACTTCTCCCACTAAGCTGAGGTAGCAAGCCATTCATTATGTTACAAAGTACTAATAATTCTTCTATCAGCTGTCAGTGACTAATTTATCATTAAAAGAAATATAGACTGTAAAGAAATTAGCAAAGAAATCACCATGAAACAAAAGTGAATTTTCTGAAGGCTTTCTAGGAGAGATGGTAAGAAGCTTTGGGTTCCCCTTCCCACCACTGTTCCAACAAAACAACCACTGCAGTGGAGAGAAAGAATAAGAAAAGAACCCTGAAAAGAATTTCTCAAATCACTTATTAGAATATAATGAATATTAACAATAGACAGTACAAATTCTCTTGAGAATTGAGTATTCCTGGGGTTTGAATCCCTTCTTCTGAGCTCTTAAGGTTGCTAGGGAATTTCACAGTTAATGGTGTATTTCCATATGAATGTTTAAAGAATCGGGAGGGGTTTGCAAAACTGAATCTTAAGTGTGCAGTTTTCTTTGTACTTCACAGAGAAAAATCTGATGTTCTTCTAGAGCTGAAATAAGAAGCTTTCAGATTTAACGACAGATTAAAGATTTGTAGTAGAAAATTGTACACAGAAAATGTTTCAAGAGGCACTGTGAGGAAGAACTTGCTACTCTTACTATGGTCAGTAGCAATGCAGGAGACTTGCCATTATACATACTCTAAGGTCAACAAGCTGTTTAAAAACAAACAACAGCAGCTTTGTTTTGCTTTAAAAGATAAAAGCAACAAGTTTATTTTGTTTTAAACAGATTGTATGGCCATTTTTGATAAACTATTTAGAAGGCATATTGCTGTAGGCTTCCCAATGACAAATACACTGAGGCACCAACAAGTGACAACACACTTCGTACTCTTTGACATGGATGAAAGAATTAAATTCAACTTTTCTTTCTTCTATCTGGAAAAATACTGAGAACGATGCTTAAGTGATGCTCTGTCTGCATCTTCATCTGTTTCTCCTCCCTTCTCTTGACTAACTTTGGATGACATTGGTCAAGAATGAACAAAATTCACAGAGGGCATAGTCCCTTCATTTTCATGAAAATAAGTGGATTAATAAAGGAGGAAAATAATAAACATCCCGTGGTTTAAATGGTAGGTATTCAAACTTGCATCAGAAAATCCATGGGGCAATCATCACTAAAGGAGAACCTGTGGAAAACAAGGTGAGGTTGGGTCCATGCTCACACCACTACCATTTATCTGGCTATTTTCCCCATCCTTTAGTATTCAAAACATCCCAAGTCAAGCGACTTTTATTTACTGCAAGCATACAGTAAATACAGACATGCTTTCATTGGCAACTGCTGTGACAGCTGATCTTCACACCACGGTATTATCTTAACAAACTGTCTCTCGCCCCCAGGGTCTTTGTTCTCATATAAATGACCTACAGTTGGTCACCCTGGATCTTATACAAAGCACGACGAGCACAGAGGTTATATGAGTTAATTGCATAGTGACTGCAAAAATAGTGTGCTTTCTTCCCTTCAGCAATGTGGTCTTTCTCTACTGAAAACAACTGGAGTTACACTGTAATTCAAGTTAATGACAGAACTATATATCTGGATAACTCTATCATTAACTAATGTTACCACTGCACGAACTTGTCTGTATGCTATTTGACAAAGCAATTCAACTTAGACTCCTTCAGAATGAAGACAATATTGGATTAATTAGGTAACTTGCTACACGTTTAGAAAATGAAGATGAATATCCCTTTTATAACCATATTAAAATACTACAGAATAAGAACCAGATTGTAATCTGTTATTGCAGTATAACTCATGAATATCTCTTGAATTACTCAAAATTTAAATTACTGGAGATCTGAATCTGGCCCCATACATCTTAAAAGAACATTTGTCTCATTACTCATGTAAAAAGGATGCAAACTCCATGAACACATAATGCACAGGAACAAATTTGTTTCCTAGGAGAGTTCAAAATTCTCTGCCAAAAGAACTCATTCTGGTACCCCTAACATACTACATTATTTTTATTGGTCTACATGTTACTTTGGTTACTAGTTATGAAGTGAACGTCTGGAGGAAAGCAGAAAATGTAGTCTAATGGACTCTCAGTCTTTTCCAGACACACTTCCCAGAACTCAGGCAACTTTATTCCTCTGACTGAAGACAGCCACTGGAAATACTGTAAGAAGTCCATAAAGCTTTTACTAGCTAAAACACAAACCGCAGACTACCAAATTAATTTTGCAACATGATGATTCCTCCAACATGGTCCAAAACTGAAAGCACGCAACTCTAAATAAAATACACAAAAACACTGTAGTTGAGTCATAAGTCTCTAAACAGTCGGGTTTATCATTCTTTTAGTCTATTTTTAGTTGTGGCTTAACGACCTGGGATACATCTACATAAGCTTTTTGAAGACAGATTAGTTTTCTCTCTACCTATGCTTTAAGAAGTTTTTGCACCAGCCAGGTCTGAACCCTAAGTTATATTAGCATGGGATCATGCGTGAGAAAGCAGATTTATCAAAATGTCTCAAGCCTAACAAAGCAACATGGAAAAATGACCCACACTTAGCAGAGCAGGGAACTCAATATTTTCAAGCCTGAAACATCCAGGTTCAACTGCCAGTGTCTCCTATAACTCAACTGCTACATATTTCACTCTTCTGATACAAATGGGGTAACAGACTGATCATCTGGATTTTCGTTTAAGTTTGGAAACCACGCTCCTTCTGACTCTTCCACTTCCTTTTATCCCACTCACTGTAAGCCTTGGTGAAAATCACAGACAAACAGAGCTGGAAACAACTGCAACAGGATCAGCTGCATCCTGTACAGACAACACAGTTACATCTATCAAGTTCTCAAGACTTCAACAAGTAAAGCCCCACAGTGTTCACACAAATCATTCTAGGATCCCTCTGCACCCTTACCACTAGAAAAAAAAATTATAAACTTGTTATTTCTTGCATTATATTCAGCCTATTACTTTTACTCTATTCACTGTGGACATTGCCCACAAGATTATTTTTTTCTTTTTGTCAGAATTCCTGTTCTCCACCTTCACTTAAGGCATTAATTCTACAATTCAGATTTTGCAGCTGCTGAGACCTCCTTCAATATTTTTCTCAAATATTTGGTGTTAGTTATCTGCAAGTTAGATGAAGAAAGTTTCCATCTGAGCTGGAGCATCATCAGGCTGTAGCTGATGGAAAACCTTCTGAAACCATCTTTAGGTTCCTTCCTAAGATTTTCACTTCTCTGGAGAGTCTAAAAATAATTTTATATAAAAACATAAAGAATTATACAATGCAGTATAAAAATTCTTCACAAAAATCACATCCAATTTCAATTTAAATTAATTTGCATTATTGAGGACCACAGACGAGATCTTCCTCAGAGGACATCCATGAGGAACTGAAAGAAGGGAGCATAAATACTCTTTTTCTTCCCAGCCAGTTCCTAATTATACGGATGGTTCTTTCTCACTGAGATGAACTCAGCATCAGGACAAACCTACTTCAGAAGTTCTCATTTCAATTTGTTTCTTCCACTACTACGCCTGCTCCTCAGGCACTTACAGAATACCTCCTTGTTGTACAGTCATCCCATGGCATCCCTCAGAGACACAGCTGAGAGTGTTACAAAGGTCTGCATTTTTCCTTGCACAGATACTTACAGCCTCTCTCTGAACACTTCTCACATACACAGAACCACCTTGTATTAACAAAAATTATGTTTATTTTATGTTTGGGGTTTTAGTTTTGCAATTTCCTTTTTCTTCATTCATTTAACAGTGAATTAGTGAATTTAAATGTCTTTAAAAGGGTAGTACACACAGGCTTACATCTCACCCAATATTGCACATTTTGCGTTATGCTGACAGCAATGTTAGCACAAAAGGAAGTTTCTCACCAAATCCGAAGTCTTCATTTTCCTAGTGTTTAAGGCAGGAGTGGCTATTGTTCTTTGTCCTCCCTGATAACAAACCAATTCCT
This sequence comes from Acanthisitta chloris, assembly GCF_000695815.1. Classification (NCBI taxonomy): domain Eukaryota; kingdom Metazoa; phylum Chordata; class Aves; order Passeriformes; family Acanthisittidae; genus Acanthisitta; species Acanthisitta chloris. Next base: position 9,113 of record NW_008681251.1, on the reverse strand, counting down.
CTACAACAAAGCAACACTGAGGAGCCACTGAAACAACTAGAACAGTGACTTCAGTGATCATCACAGCTATACTTCAATGATGCCAAGGTTGTCAAAGCATCTCATCTTCAGGATTATCGAATTCAATCTTCTGCTTTCAATTCAATATTCAGTTTCATCTGGCAGCCCATCTGACATTGAACAACCAAAAGAAACAGATTTTCTGCATGATTTCAAGATGACCACTTTAGCAACCTAGCTACTCATGCAGCATTTATACTTTAGGTATAGAAGAATTGTTTGATTACATTTGAGTTGACGGACTCACTTCACCTCTATTTTTGGGCAAGATGAGCCTGAAAATCATTACTTTTATCATTTCTATTCTGTTTGTAGTATGGAGTACCAAACAGAATCCACTTTATTATTGTGGAAATGGCAAACCTAGGTGCAAGACTGGCAAGCTGGTCTTATACAGACCTGCCCTGTCAGATGTGCTGCCTACTTCCAGATTTGAATACATGCAGCCTGCTCTGATCATACAGTACTTCCTTCTCATCACTCTCCATGAAGAGTGGATTACATTAAGCAGCTACTCCATTCTTTCATTATCAGCAAGACTTTTCTTTCCTTTTCCCCAGAGACTTTATGCAGTTACATAATCTCCCTTAATGTTTTCCAAGAAACTGAAAAAGAAATTCCAATTTCCCAGCCTCTATCTTTTACTTAAAAAACTGTTATTAGTTTCCTTCTCAGGCTGAAATTACAGCTGCTTTCTCTGTTGCAAAGGAAACAATATAAACAACATATTACATATCTTCTGCAAAATGATATAGAAGTTAAACAGATGCATCATGGAAAAAAAACCTGCAAACCCAACTTAGGACATATGGACCACACCTGGTCTCACATGTTTTCTGTAATAGTATTAACCTCACAGAACTGGCAAGAAACTGGATAGCTAAGTAGATTGGCAACAGTACATCAAGGCTTTCAGCTCAAGCTTAGCTCAGCTCCCTCTAGGAACCGGAAACTCATGTTCTCTCATAGGCTGTCGATGAAACAACATGGTTCATACAAAATGAGAGATTGCACTGCAGAAAAAAAAATCACCAGCATAAACGGCATTTCCTCTTACTCTGAAGATATGAATAAACTTGAACCCACATAATGGCCAAGGGTGTCTTCATTAGCTAAAATGAAAATTAACCGAAGAGATGCTCATTTTAGGCAAGCTTATGGAACGGCAACAAAGATTCTAAATCAAATGTACTTTCTAGGACCTTGAAGTCTTCGGCTTTCTCATGGAACAGCAGGCCACCAACACCTCCATTTATGCTCTGCCTGAGGACAAGAGAAGCCAGATAGGAATGTTCAGAGATGGTGTGAGGATACATGAATAGACCACCCATTTACAGTTAGTAAATCCACAAAGAGTGTTTGTTCAAATCCAGGTGCCCATCATTCTTATCTGCCAGCAAAGGACTACAAACACCCACTTTTTGATGCATGTGTATCCATGCTACCCTAGGCTGTGATCTCAGCATATTTTGCTGCTAAGCAAGGGTCCCACCTCTGTGAAAAACTCTAAACTAAGTGGATCACTTATTCGGTAAATGTAACTCTTTCTTCTGAGTCATGCCAACATCCATCATAAGTCATCAGAAGAGATTAATCCATGGATCTCTGCCACCAAAATACCTCTACAACTGCAGAATGAGAGGGAACTGCTTCACTTGGTAGAAAATAGCAAGCTCTTATTCCATATACAGATGAGCCACTGAATTAGGATATAACACAATTTCACAGAATGTCAGACCAGCAAAATATTAGGAAGCAATCTGCTGCTTTCAGATGAAACAAACTTATTTGTCATTGCTGAAATACTTCTTATAAGGGCACAAGAATCAGTGCTCATTCTAAGAGCATCCTCTCATTCTGTTTTTTGCATTCCACCTCCCTAAATTCACCCCACGCCTTTATCAGCTTCTTCTATTTCATTTCTTCTTTGCTTCTCTGACAAAATGCTTCCTAACAGCAATGGATAAATCTAAACAGAGTTGTTAAAAATACTATTAAATCCTCACTGTATTCTACTCCAGGCAGAGCTGTTATGTTCTGAAGCATTTTTACACTGTGTGTAAGGCACAGGCCCCTTTACATAGAGACAACCTGTCATACCAAAAGAGTTGTGTATTATCTATTCTGGACATGGAGGAACTGTTCCTTATTGAGTATTGTTGAGATCTAGTATACCAAATCCCATACCCTAAATGGTAACACTATGTTAAAAGTACCTGTATAAAAACACTTTAAAGCCTCATTTACCTCTAAAATATAAAGACTTATTAAAAGAAACAAGCTGTAATTAAGACTACTGTTGACCTAGCTTCTCTCTGCAAAAGGGAGACCATAATCTTACATTTATGCAGTACCTTTCAGTCTAAAGTATCCCATCCAACCAGCCTGATCTTAGACATGCTTACACAGAAGAGTGTTATTTACATACTGTCGTGGTTTAACCCCAGTCAGCCACCAAACACCACACATCTGCTCACACACGCTCCCCCACCAGTGGGATGGGGGAGAGAATTGGAAGGGTGAAAGCTAGAAAACTCGTGGGTTGAGATAAAGACAGTTTAATAGGGAAAGCAAAAACCACGCACACAAGCAAAGCAAAACAAGAAATTGATTCACTGTGTCACACGGGCAGGAGGTATTCAGCATCTCCAGGAGGGCACTTGCAAATGGCTGGGAAGAAAAATGGCATCACTCCAAATGTCTCCCCCTCTTCGTCCTTCTTCCCCTCACTTTATATACTGAGCATGATGTCACATGGTATGGAATATCCCCCTTTGGTCAGTTTGGGTCACCTGTCCTGGCTGTGTCTCCTCCCAAGCTCCCATGCACCCCCAACTTCCTTGTCAGCATGGCAGTATGGGAAGCAGAAAAGGCCTTGGCTGTGTGTAAGCTCTGCTCAGTAATAACAGAAACATCACTGTATTATCAACCCTGTGCTCTGCACAAATCCAAAACATAGCCCTGTACTAGCCACTGTGAAGAAAGTTAATTCTGTCCCAGCCCAAACCAGCACACATACACAAGTAATCCTAAGTAAATCAAACTACATGTTATACTGCACACAGAAGACCTAAACTGGCTTCCACAAACCTGGCTTCAAAACACCCCTTTCTTGCACCATCAAGTATTTAAACCAAAGGTCAGTCTCACCAACCAACTCCACTTCAGATCAGCTTTTTCCCTGTATGTGGTACTCTTGCAGGATTACTGTTTTAATCATTAACATGCAAGGAAAGGTTATTCTGAATCACTTGTTTTTACCTTATGGTTACCAAAATAGGTTTTGTTTAAACAGTTGGCTATCAGGTATCCACAAAGCACAGTAGAGGGAAATCCACCTCCTCCTCTGCAATTGGCATGGCTTTTGGAAAACATTCCCTGATATCGGTCTGCACAACAAAATTTTTTTTCTGAATACTTGCTTAGAGTAAAATGAATTGCAAGAAACCAGTGTAATAACATCATTCCAGGAAACGGTTCCACAATGAAACTGACATCACACCTTGAACCTGTATCTTCCCAGGCTAAGTCTTCTCCCAGTCCATATGGATGACAGAGCCATTTAAAACAATGCACTCTTGGAAAGATCATCTGTAAGTCTCTCCCCTTTTCTCAGTCTCTTCCAGAAAAAGCAACACTGATGGCAGTGGTCATCAGGACTTGCAATTCACACCAACTAGCCAGATCACAGGAGACAGATGTTATGAGATCAGGACATGATGATGGAGGGACAGGAAGGAAACAGTAGCACCTGCTATCCATCACTGCTACCTGATGCTAGTAAGTATCCTTAGATGGTAACACAAAATGATGCAGAAACTGTCAACAAACATGAAACTGTCACCTTTGTGCCCTCTACACCACCTGGGATGCTCATGGTTTTCAAAAGGGAAAACAAACAAATTTATAAACCATAGCTATGGTCTACTGTAGCTGATCCTTGCACATCCACCACCGACTCAACCTGAGCCCATATGATTACCCTCATTCCTAGTCATGCATTTATGAAAGCATAAAGCATAACTGTCTTGGCACAGGAAAACCTTTGGCCAAAATACAAACATTCTAGTATAAGAAAAATCAAGACAACATTGGTTGGCCCAGTGTGTAACCTAGCTTCTCTTGTAATCTTCAGCTGAAACGAGAACGAACCACAAACATGAAAAAAGGGTGTTAGATCTTGTACTCCTTGAAAATGCAGAATTGCCTCCTCCTCTATATCTGCTAGCAATCTGCCCAGTCTTATTTTAAACATCTCAAGAGGCATGGGGGGCTCACACTACACCTGGACTAATATAGGCTACAGTACATTTTTCTGTCATTGAGTTTTGGCCCAGAATACATCTTAGAGCCTTATTTCCTCAATTCCTCCATTTAGCTCTAGGTATTGTCTCACATAATACATGAAAAGAATCCGATTGCTTTGACTAACATACATTTAAAATATCGACATGTAGTTAACCTATCACCCCATATTCAGTGCCAGTCTAGAAGTATGCCTATTTTTGAATATTTCCCCTCAAGCTAGTTCCTGCAGACCCCTGAGTATTTTGTTGCTCTTCTTTGAGCTTCACTCAAATTGTCAATACCTTCCTGTTAATAGGATATTCAGAGTTTTCACACGTGTTCACAGCAATTCTTATAAAAAAGGAATCCCACCTATTTGTTCAGACATGGTATGTTTTTCTTGACTGCTCAAGCACAAACCATGTTGTTCTGTAACCAAGTCATACTCCAGACTCATCTATTAATTCTCGATCCCTTACAGGATCACTATTACACATCAGTAAGTTCCTGATACTCCTTGCCCCATGAACTTGCATTTTACCCATACTTGCTCCCTTCATTCTACTGTCCTATAGGAGTCCTCCTGAAGTTCTGTTTACTCCAAAGCAAAGACATTAGTTTCAAAGGTTATAGGTTTTGCTTAAGGCACCTGTTCAATAAAACATCTAATTACATGCCTAACTGTAACCACATGCTTAAATCCAGTTGATCTCAGCAAGCAGAGATGAGCTTAAGCATACTTTTTTTAAAAAAAAAGTTGGGTGTGCAAGTCAGCACTTTGCTGAACCAAATCCTCAGTTTCTGTAATCACTTGGACAGTTTATTTTCCATATTTGGCAAGAGTTGACAGCTCAATGTTTTTAGGTTACAGGATTTAAAAATTAAGCTTCAATAGAGTCCAAAACTGACATCATGCTTTTGTTCCTTTCTTAAAATAAGAAAATAAATACCTAAGTAAATATGCCTCAATACAGTAATCGTTAAGCCTATAGGATTTAAACACACAGTAAGTAACTCTACATTCTCATTACTGCAGTACCCTCTTAAAAAAAGAAAAAAAAAAAAGAAAAAAGAAAAAAATAAGCCCTGTGAAAAATTTGAAAAAGCACATGTCTCTGAGCAAGATATGCAGCATGTTCCCCGGTAGCTCATTAGCCATGACCATCACTGCATAGTTAAACAGAGGAAACAAAGCAGTCCACTTCTTAATTCCTATCTATCAAATGTCTTTAAATGGAATGGACATAACTCACTATTCCACAAAAGATGGATCTTTCATGGGGAGCACCGGGAAGAAGGTGCTCGTCTTTGGTTTTGGTCATGGGTTGACTATTTCCATCAGTGGCCAACCCACATTACAGCAGAAGTAAGTTTTACATTCATCACCAGCAACAAATGCGGTTGGCATAATGGGAGTTTCATGGAGAGTATTTAAAATCACTTACAAATGTCTTCCTTTGTTTACACACAGAATACTTCATGACCTTTCTCTCCCCCTTGTTTTTTTGCTTGTACTTTTGTTTTCTTTGCCTTCCCTCATTCTAGTGCCTGATAAACATAGGCAGAGGCTAAGTGGGGACTGCAATTAGGCAGCCATATCAAGTTTCATCTGCGGACTACCTAATTGTAAGATTCAAGGTTTGGGAGGAGTGCCATCTGAGAAAGAAACAGAGAAGAGAAATTGGAAAATGACTACTTCCTCTCAATCCATAAAGCCTTCCAAAATTCAATTAATATGTTCTAAACTAAACCATCCACACATGCTATGGCACTAAAATGCATGATTTCAAATATAAGACAAGAAAATAGCTGTTCATAGATATTTATCAGAATTATAATATTCTCTGACCATTCCACATTCACCCTTTTATTGAAGTGGCATCTGTTGTAACCCTTTTGTACCTCAAAAATACTTGAAATTAACCAGAAAAATACATACAGGCAACATAAATAAATTGTCTGTGACTGCATATGGGATCTGTTAAATAATGCTGTGAACCCCAAAGTCACTTGGAGAACACCACTCCCATGCCTAGCGCAAACACTGTTGTTTAATAATGCATACATGATTAAGTTCACTGTCTTCCCCACAGCAAATTTTTCTTGTGATTTTATAGTTTCCCAGACTGGAATAATACCTTCACTTTCACAGACTCACTGGTGCAACCAATAGGAAAACTACCTCTGCTTCAATTTACTGTGTGACGTCTGTAAATACCACTGGATAGTGCAGACTTGTAGGCAAAACTCTTGTGAACAACTTTTTGCCACTTTCTCCTATCAAAGCGAGACAAAAGCAGAGAAACTCCTGTGCTGCATTGTACATACAACTACACACCTGTGCCTGCTCACCTCCTTTCCCTAGGGCATTTCAGCATCTCCAGCAGCTTCCTGAGCACTAACACCTGCACCCAATCCCGGGTCAGATCCCCAGCTTGCACTAATGGATTTTTTCAGATAGATGGCAGTGCACAAAGTGCATCCCAGATTGGTCCAGGGTCGAGCTGCCCTTTCAATGCTCAGACACTTTAACTAAGAGAATTATTGCATTATCAAAAGCACTTTTAGAAAGATCACGGTTTAGGACCTCATCCTGCTGCACTGTGACTGTGCTGGCTCTTTGCAAAGGGTGAACTGGGTGCCAAGAACATAAACATGGCAAAGCAGCAGTTAGCATTTTACTTTCCATTCCTGCAAGCCACAAAGGATTTTTCTTTCAATACATTCTAACACAGTTTTAAAACACAAAGCTAAAGGATGACTAACAAGACAAAGTCCAAAAGGATATTGTATGTTGTATACAGGAGATGATACATCTGATTTTTAAGGGTTTGTAATAGCATAGATTTAGAAACAGTCCTGCAGTAAGAACAGACTATTCCAAATCATTCTTTTTGGCAAAAATTCTACAGTTACTACTTAATTTTGCATCTTCTTCATTGTAACAGACATGGTTACTAAGAGCGAGCAGTGAAATATTAACCATTTAACTGCATTTACCCCAGCAAATCTCTTTCTCACAAAAATATTAACAAAGCAGCTGAAACAAATAGGAGTGAATCTCCCTGCACAATTAGTAGTTCAGTACCTACTATTTGAGGATTTCAACATATAGCTATCATGATGTGGAAGCATCCACCACTGTTTTGTTTTCTGTTTGCAGTAGGGGGTTGCTAGGAAACAAAATACTATTGTCTGATTTCATGATCTATTGCCTGGTTTGCCTGGCAATAAAGTCTTCTAAATCTATTACCGGATTATTTTATATTTTACAGCAAGATTAAGACCAGCATTAAAACACATGCACACAGAGAGGAGCAATAAAAAATTTCTCAAAATTCAGGAGAAAGTATGTATATATTTCAGGTTGAAGAAGACAAACTATCCTGAGGAAAAATGAACTTCAGCAGTCTGGTGATACTTATATATGCACACACTCACACGTGTATCAGGGCTCCTCGACTTTATCTATAGTTTTGCTGACTTGTCAAAGACTCTCTCACTTCTAAGGATACAAAACGTTCTCTTACTACTCGAGAGCAAGTTCTACACTGCAAGTTCTGTAAATACCACATGCTGCAGAATGCCTGGTGCAGGCAAGCGCACACACCACAGTAATTTTTGTTCTTGGAATTCATCTCTGGGTTGTTTCAATGCCTTAATTTACTTATGCAATTTTTTTTTTTTTACATTTGGAAAGGTAGA
>NW_008681251.1:0-1040 GCF_000695815.1 Acanthisitta chloris | reverse complement strand
CTCCACTTCCCGACTTCAGCTGTAAGAAAAATAAATGAGTAAGCAAACAGATAAATGAATAATAGCACCAGGAAAAGAGATTGAAGATTTCACAAATTTTTTACAGTGGCAAGTCTTTGCAAGGTGAGAGATTAAAAGATGAAAACCAGACAAATGTGGGTGCCTATCAAGGCATGCCCATAATACAACAGGAGACCTCAACTGCAAAAAATAACCATACTTAAAAGCTGAGAGCCAGAGAGTTCAGCACAAAGTCATAGAGCAAAAGGTTTTAAATAAAACCTGCAGTGTAGTTATTGCTCTTCTATGTATATCTACAATTTCACACCACACACAATATGCACTGTTTCAAAGTCCTTTCAACTAATTTATTAATGTCTATGCATTTTATCACTCCATTCTAAATCTGAGGGAAAAAAACGAATAAGGCACATTGCAAAAAAAAAAAAAAAAAACCAACCATGAAAGCTTTTGACACATTAGAGCAGAACGCCCAGTGATAAGAAAAAAAGAATAACATGCAACATGGAAAATAGACAATTTGTGGAAAGGACCTGAGAGCTTTTCTCTCCTACCCAGCGATGGATTCATTCAACCTCTAACATTCCTATCACAAACTACGAGCCCTCACCAAACCACATTTAGAATTAAAAACCAAAAGAGTAAAATGCAAGACAGCTTCTTCTACCACAAACAGCAGCAAGCTACTTCTAGCGATCAAATCCAAGCAGCGAGAGATGGGCACGACCCACAACCAACCCCTCTCCTCGCCAGGGTAGGATACGACTGCTCCCCAGCTGGTAACCCACTACAGTAACACTGCTAGTTACAAAACGGTGCCCAGGTCCCGGCAGCACCGGGATCCTATCACCTACAGCTTCGCTGAAACCTGTTTTAAAACACTCGCTCAAGGAACAGGGATTAAGGCGAGGAGAGGGATGGGACGGTTTCCTCCCGAGCTACCATCAAAAACTGTTCTGGGAACTGCAGGGGCTGTGCCGGGCACCTCGCGGCCGCAGCCGGCCGGGCAGGGCAGGAGC
>NW_008681250.1:0-6301 GCF_000695815.1 Acanthisitta chloris | reverse complement strand
ATCCCCGCTGCGGGGAATCCTCCCGGCTCAAATCGGGGCGGGGAAGGGGTCGATCCCCTCCGTCGGGTCCCGCCCGCATCCCGGGACCGGCGCCTGCGCTCTCTCCCGGCTGCGCGGGCGCACGACAGTGGCTGCGGCTCTGTGGGTGCTGCCGGTTGGGTTTGTGGAGCAAGACAGAAGGTTTTGGATAAAGGGACTAGGAGGCAAAAGGTGTAGGATGTCGGCGACGTTGTATGTGTTGTCTACCTTAGGGGGCTATGTGTTGACGTCTGCGCTTCTCCTTAAGTGCCCTGGGTTGCTCCACCGGCCCAAACGGCAAAGGTTTCGCTGCAGGCACATCTCGCATCGAGGAGGTGAGGAGGGAAAAGGGAGGGGATGGAGGGGGATGGTTTGTAACTCTATTTCTGGGATAATTCTCCTACCCGTTCCCGGCGTGATTCTCCACCCATCGCTGGGATGTTGTGTGTCCCCCCCACCCCTCCAGCCCCGAGATGATTCTCTGCCTATTCTTGGGATGATTCTCTCCCTGTTCTTGGGGCGATTCTCGTCCTATTCCCGGGATTATACTCCCTCTGTTCTTTGGATGATTCTCCCCACATTCCTAGGATGATGCTCCCCCTATCCCTAAGACTCTTCTTCCCCAGTCCCCGGGACGATTCTCCCCCTATTCCTTGGACGATGCTCTCCTTATTCCTGGGACTGTTCTCCTCCCATTCCTTGGACAATGCTCCCCTTATTCCTGGGACTGTTCTCCTCCCATTCCTTGGACGATTTTCCCCCCATTCCTTAGACTATTCTCCCCCTATCCCTGGGACATTGTCCCCCCCATTCCTTGACTGTTCTCCCTCTATCCCTGGGACATTGTCCCCCCATTCCTGGGATGATTCTCCCCCTATCCCCAGGAATATACTCCCCCCATTCTTTGCACGATTCTCCCCCCATTCCTAGGATGATGCTCCCCCTATCCCCGGGACGATTATCCCCCCATTCCTGGGACTATTCCCCTCTCATTCCTTGGACGATTTTCCCCCCATTCCTTAGACTATTCTACCCCCATCCCCGGGACATTGTCCCCCCATTCCTGGGGCAATTTCCCCCCTATCCCTGGCACATTGTCCCCCCATTCCTGGGACCTCTTCTTCCCCAGTCCCCGGGACGATTCTCCCCCTATTCCTTGGACGATGCTCTCCTTATTCCTGGGACTGTTCTCCTCCCATTCCTTGGACGATTTTCCCCCCATTCCTTAGACTATTCTACCCCCATCCCTGGCACATTGTCCCCCCATTCCTGGGACAATTTCCCCCCTATCCCTGGCACATTGTCCCCCCATTCCTGGGACAATTTCCCCCCATCCCTGGCACACTGTCCTCCCATTCCTGGGGTGATGCTCCCCCCGTGCCCGGGTCGGGAGGGTCTGTGCGTTGCCGTCGCTCGCAGTGGGTTCCCTTTAAACCTTCCTCCCGCAGCCTAATTTTAGGTGCCACCTGCTGACCAGCGCTTGGTTTCAAAGCAGAATTAATCTCCCAAGTCAAGCCGCTCCAGCCAAAATCAGCTTTGTTTTTCGTGGGGTGTGATGGTTTCCCTCTCAAATGTGTGTATTTTTTCCTTCAGTCGGGTCTGTATTGTGGTGCTTCTCTCCCTAAGGGGAGACACGTCTGGCTGTTGCTTAGATCAGGTGCAAAAGATCAATCTCGTGCCTCTGCCTGTTTGCTTTGTGCTTTCAGGAGAAACACAATTTCCTGTGGCTCTGTTCTTGCTCCTCTTGGTGCTGCAGACAGACAGCGAATGGTTCAGTGCCCTGCTAAAACCAATCCCATCTGAGAGTCTTTCACCCCTATTTTTCAGTGTTCTATGGGAGATGTGTCAGATGCTGAGTTTAAACAGCTTTTCATGTCATATTTAGTCCCACTTGGTGTGAGGTTTGATCATGGTTCAAGCCAGTTGTCCTTAACTGCTGCTGCCTTCAGTTATTAAAGTACAGAAACTAGAGCTGATTTCTTGTAGTTTTTATTACTTGCATTTCTTTCCTTTAGTTTATACACCAGATGAAGTTTCTTTGTGGCCTTTAATATAGCACAAAATGCACCTTTTGGTGTGGAATGTGTATTAGCTGTTCCTTGGTAGGTATGTGTTTTCCTTCAGTGAACAAAGTTCTTACTTTTGAGTGTTACCTGTTTGTTTGTGTAATTATCAAGCTGTTAAAAACTTGCAGGTGACTTTGTTGGGACTTGGTGTGATCTCCTTAATCTTCTTCTGTTCTCACCTTTCAGTTAAGATACACAGCCCTAAGCCTTGAATCCCAGTGTTTGGGCCAGTTGCTCTAAGCTCCACTAGAACAACAGGAAAGCCTTACTTAAGGGAGGATTATTCCTTAGGCATTCAGAGGCAAAGTCCACGATCTCTGTCCTGTTCTGTGTCCACATGTGTCCTGTGAAATACACCTGGGGGAGGAGTACAGCCCTGAACATCTCAGCAGCTCTTTGCTCATCAGGTACTATGAGGCTGAAGATCACTTACTCTTTACTCTCTGAGGTGTTTACCCTGTAACATAAATTCCTGTGGAACTTAAGTTCTCATCAGGCTTTAGTTCTGCTGTAGCTTTAGACACAGTGTCAGGTTTCCTATTGCATTACTCCAATTAACTTTGGAGATCAAGATAACACCTCACTTGTTTGGCTTTTTCCTCACTGAGATGAAACCTTTTCAGTGAAGTTTTTTAAGTCTGAGGGTTTTGATTTCACTTGCTGCTTGGTGCTAGAATTTTCTTAGCTCATTTTATAGTGAAATCATCCCTGAATTATTTCTGCATAATTTTTAAACTGATCATTTCTGGGATGATTAAGTAAGTCTTGGTGTTCTGTGTTAGTCCTCTGTCCGTGCCAGCTGCATGGACTGGATTGCTTTAAAACAGGGCAACATGATTTTTAGAGTCACAGAGTAGCTGAGATTGGAAGGAACCTCTGGAGACCATTTCATCTGACCAGAGCAGGTGGACCAGGACCTGCTGCAGTTAGGTGTTGACTACATCCACATCCTCTCTGGGCAGCCTGTTCTGGGTTTGATCAGTCTTGCAGTAAAAAAGGTTTTATTCTTATGTTTATAAACTGAATTTCCTGTATTTCAAGTTGTTCCCATTCTTCTTGTCCTTTCCCTGGGCACCGCCAAGAAGAGTTTGGCTTAGTCTTCTTTACTCCTAGCCAGTATTTATACATGTTGGTAGGATCCTCCCAGGCCTCTCTTCTCCAGGCAGAACAATTCCATCACCCTCAGCCTCTCATTGTAAACAAGAAACTCTCATCCCTTAACTCTCACAGCCCTTTTCTGAACTTGTCCCAGTTGATGTCTGTCTGTCTTGTACTTTAGAGCCCAGAACTGGACCTGGTGCTCCAGGTGTGGTTTCACCAGTGCTGAGTGAGAGGGGAAGAGTCACCTCCTTCAACCTGCTGGTAATGTTCTTCCTAAGAGGCTTCTGTGCTTACCTTGGCAGGGGGAACCCAAAAAACTTCTGAGCCAGTGCTCGGTGTGGATTCCTTCTTTCAGAGTTGGAGCATTCCATGGTAATGTCTGGATGTTCCCATTTTGGCTCAGAGGTCACTGAGGTGTACTGGGGAAGGTCAGTTCTGTGACAACAGGTGAGGCTGGAGGTGTGTCTGAAGAAGTCTCAGAACCTTTTGAGCAGCGCAATCTGCTCATTTTTTCAGCAGGGGAAGTGATTCAGCACATCAAATGACTTGCTGGTTGTAGTTTCCTTCGCTGGGTGTGGTTGGTGAAGGCCACATGGCTGATTTAGAACTCCTCTTTCAGCTGATCTCTCAGCCTTTCTCCTCATTTCCCCAAAATGCTACAAGTCAAGACTTTTGTCCCAACTGGTTTGACTCACCAGACCTACCTCCTTCACATGTGACCTGTTGCATCAGTCATTTAAAGCTTTTATTTTTGGGACCTTTTTTGCCCAGGAATGGTAGGATACTCTTGGTTTGTTCACCAGTGGAAGACTGACTCAGGTTTCATTCTGAGGTGTTTGAGCTGTATTGCCACGGTTGATAAGTTATCTAAAAACCTCAATTATTATTGCAGTTAATTTGTAACTACTCATCCAGGCCCTGTGCAGGGTTTTCCCATCTGTTAGGCAATCAGCAGTGTGTGATGAGGTTCTTATGCTCTGTATCCTGTGGTCTCTTTTGCCACTCAGCCAGTTCCTAGTTCTGCAGTCAAGTCCTGTAAAATATTGGAGTGTGTCTAACCCCAGAAGCTGCTGTGGATATACCATGTTGTTTTATGTTAAACCCTGCAGATTTGGTCCTTCTGGTTCTAAGTTAAGACTTTCCATTTAGTAAACTGATCGATGTGAGCTCACCTGAGAACAATTTTCAATTGCTGGTTGTGCTTTGCTTTTGTTAAGTAACTGAACACAAGACTCAGATAAGTATGTCCTGGTGAGATCTTGTTAATAGGCAAGGCCTTAATTGGAGCTTTCATAATTGCTGTTTACAAAGTCTGTCACTCATTAGTGTCAAAGAGTAGTTAGGATTTGCATAGATATCCTCAGCAGCACATGGATCTTCCCGAGGTTGCTTTGTTTTCCAGTCCATAATATTGCCTATTTTCAGAGGAAGGCAGAAGGCACAACCTTTTCCAGTCCCTAATCAGGCTGATTTTCAAAGATTTTTATGGAGAGAATGATGGCTTAGGAGCTGCAGAGTTTGGTCCTGCCTGGGAGAGAATTGAGTTTGCTTGTCCTTTCCTTTCCTAACTGAAATGGATGTGTTTGTTCCCTCCTGGCTGAGACCTCCCTTTGCCAGCAGCATAAACCCTTACTGACAGATTTGTGCTGTTTGGGGAAGATCTTTGCACTGAAAAAAGAGGTTGTCACCTCTTTAAGCATCAACTGGGTTATACATTTAGGGACTCTTAGCTTTAGAGAGTCTTAGCTGCTTTTTTATCCTTGGGTTTGTTTTTTTTCCCTCTTGTTACCTTCGCCCTTGTTCCTCCTCTCACCAAGTAGCTTTTTGCATATACTGTGGAGCATGTTGTCCTAGCCAAATGCAGTGCTTTGAGGAAGAGCAGGACACCCAGCCTTTGGTAAAATAAACACCTTGGTTTGTATATTCAAAGTGTTATACAAATCCAAGATAAGTTGGGTTTTTTGAGTTGTTTTAACCTTCAGGAGGTTCTGTCTCTTGAGTCTCTCCAGTAGGTTAATGACAATAGGCATTTCTTACTCAAACTTCATACTCATCCCTCCAAATATTGCCCCAATACATCTTCAAATCTATTATTTTTCAAGTTCTTTTTCAATGGGACTGAGGGGAGGAAAAGGATTTTGTACATGTTTGTTTCTGTTGTTTCTGTAGGTGCTGGAGAGAACCTGGAGAACACCATGGCAGCCTTTCACCAGTGAGTACAAACGACCGAGAAACACCTAAACAAAGTGTTTGCAGTGTCTTTAGGGAGTGAAACAACCAAGGAAGGTGGGAATTCCATCAGTGCTTTGAAAGTCATCACTTCTTTGGGGGACCTGTGGATTGCTAACCATCACCCCCAGTTTAAACCAGGACTTGGGATACCACAAACATTGATCTGTACATGCCAAGAAATGGAAACAAAACCCCTGAGGCTCAATTCCTCCTGAGCTGGCTAATAAAGCAGCAAACAATGCTGCTCCCCTGTTTAGTGGGGATTAATTCTATTAACTCACTTATCATTATACAGCTATGTAGGTTTGTGTTGTGTTTTTCCCCTGCACACACTTCAGCCAGGCAGTGTGTGAGAGCCTCGCTCAGGGCTTGGTGCTGGGAAGCCTTTCAAGCCTCCAGGAGTGAATTTTAACAAGGTTCTCAGAGGCATTTGGAGAAGAAGCATATCTCAAACTCCAGCTGCTCTGAGCAGGGCCCACACTTGGGTTTGGTTGGGGTTTCTCACTGCTCACTGAGCAGCCTCATCAGTTTGCTGTGTCCCTGCAGCCCAAGCAGTGCCAGCAATCCCCACCAAAGAAAAGCAAGTACTGCACTATTTTCTATCTCCATGGAAGCTCAGCACAGTTTTCTGTGGGGTTTTTTTTTCCCTGCTGGCCTGCCTTCTTTTTTCCCAAGTCTGCTACCAGACTTTTTGGCAAGTGCTGCTTTACTTTTAACCATTTCTTCATTTGCGTTAATCATTTTATTATTTATTTTAATTTAATTCTGAATTGAAAGTCTAATTGAAAATGGTTTCATGTTATTAATTACTTACGCATTGATTAATTCTGTTATAAAATAATTATATTGTATATGATAATATTTGTATTATAATACATTACATT
>NW_008681249.1:14672-16689 GCF_000695815.1 Acanthisitta chloris | reverse complement strand
GTGCTGGAGGATATGGTTTAGGGTATACAGTAGTAACAGTTTGATGGTTGGACTTGATCTTAGAAGTCTCCTCCAACATTGATGATTCTATGACTCTATGATATTTTCTTTTCCTCATTATCAGTGCATGTGAGAAAATTCAGTGTTCACAGAAACATTTTGCTTCAAAATTCTTCATTACAAAAAGCACAAAATAAATCTGTTTAAGTTCTTACTGATGCAATAATTTCAGCCTTGCTGGTTTGAAAACAGAATTAGAAAAGAACAGCAGAATATAAATTCTATTGGAAGACAAAAAGATGTGCTGGTAAACACACAAAGTGTATTAAGATTAGGAGTAGAAAGAAAAAATAATTTCTGCAAGCCCAGAGAGTCATAAACACCACATCAGCTGACAGATGAAGTAACAGAAGATTTGTAAGGAACCAAATGACTTTTTAATCTGGGTACTTTGAAATAATGATCTAGTAATGCCATTATACTGGTAAGCAAGAGGCCAAAAAGAGTTTTTTGAGTGCCTGCAATAATGTGTGAAAGGGTTCTTTTGGCAAGGTAGCAATAACAGCCACAGCAATAGCCTCAGATTTGCTTTTCTCTGCAGAAAAGGCTGCAAGTCCTTGTATGAAATGTGCATTAAAGAGAATACCTATAGCTCTTCAAATCTGGCAAACACATGAGTATGAAAATAGCCATTCTGGATAGTATCATTTGCCTTACAATGCTCAAATTCCATTCAGGCTGGATGAGAGTGAGTACAACCAGGATCCCTCCCTTCTTCTATTCCTGCCCCAACAAGCTAAAGAAGCTTGGTTTTTTCCTCTCTTTCCTTTTCCTACAGTACTTGAAATGAAACATTCATGAACATTCATGCCAAGTCCAATGAAATATTTCCATAACAGGGACAGAGTATATTCCACATGTATTTTCACAAGGAAAAGCTAAACTTGGGGCATTTCTTCCCTCCTCACCCATTTTTTTCAATAAAGAAATAAAAATAACAAAAAAAAAATCATTGCATTTTTGAAGTTATAAAATCCTCTTCCTTCCTAGCCAGAAGGGAAGGAAAAGAAAAGCTCCACCACAGTCAGGCAAATCTTTCACATGCAATAGCTTTCTTCTCTGAGCCTTTGACTTTTCCTTGCCTCTAATTTCCCAGTTTGCCTCCATCCTAACTGATTAACACTGGGGCAGTTATGGTGGGGAGAATCTGCCACATCCTATAATGACAAACAGAATATTGCACTTACCGACTTTCCAGGCCTAAAATCTCTTTGCTGAAGGACTATCAGCATCACAAGCTTGTGGAGAGGTGTGCCTGGGGTTACTGATGGCAGTGTTTGAGTCATTAAACAGCATCACGTTAAAACCCAACATCTTCTTGTGTTGCAGCTCATAGTTTCATCCCATGGTGGAGCCAGATCACATCTCTCCCCTTGAGAACCTCACCTGCAGGGTGTCCCATCACCGCCAGAGGTGCCCTGGCTGCCTTTTGTATGGCTCTCAGCCCAAGCAGAGGTTTTAGCTCTGTTAATTAATTGAGGTGTTAATTGAGGTGCTCCTGTGCCTTCCAATTGCTATGGCGATTGCAGAGCCCCCAGTAACTAGTTGTTTCAAAAGTATCTACTTGCTGCTGAAACAATGTTAAAAAAAACATGATGTCGATGTGATTTTTGAGCTGGTTTTCCCTTAGAGCATCAGCCATTGCAGATGGATAATGATATTAAGATCATCACTCTAGATGTATACTCTTACACATATCCTGTCCATAGCAGTAACCAGAGATTTTACCTCTCCCTCACCCCAGGCTGTCTGGTTTTAATCTTGAAGCTATGGATCCTATAAGTCAGGAATCCAGAAGGATTTTCCTGTCTCTTGATATTAGCTCAGATAAGACAGACAAAAGACATAAAAGAAATCACCAGCTCAGAAGTAAAGCTGAAACATATAAGTCAGGGACTGATTTCTCTACAGCTGGTTGCCATCTCTGCTCCTGCCAGAAGAACTCCTGAATGACAAA
>NW_008681249.1:9582-14651 GCF_000695815.1 Acanthisitta chloris | reverse complement strand
TGACATTGGTATATTTGCAAAAGGGTTCATACTAAATGGTTTCCACAGCTTTCAGCACATGCGATTTCACAGTTCTCTAGAGAACACAAAATAGTTCTCTATATCCGGTTCTCAGACCTAAAGGTTTCCCTTTACCTCTTTAGTTAGATGATTCAATTCTCCCCACTGACTTTATTTCACCTATTTACGTGTTCAATCAATATAAAAAGAGGTTTATGTGAGAATATTTAAGATACTAAACACTGACAAGTGCCCTGAACCCAACACTCATAACTACATCCCCACAGGTAGTAAGAGAGCTGCAAACACACACCAACATGTGCCTCCACGGTTTGAGGCCAAAGCTCAGTAATATCTCTGCAGAATTATAGGCTGCAAAAATCAAGAGGCAACTTCACTGTAAAGGGAAGGGGAAGGGGAAGGAGAAGGGGAAGGGGAAAGGGAAGGGGAAGAGAAGGGGAAGGGAAGAGGATTGCATGTGAATCTCATAGCAGGATCTGAAGGGGCTCCAGGGAAGCTGCAGAGGGACACTTGGTTAGGAACTGCAGGGACCGGACAAGGAGCAATGGGGAGAAATTGAAAGAGGGAAATTTAGATTAGCTATTAGGCAGAAGTTTTCCCTGTGAGGGTGGTGAGACACTGGCACAGGTTGCCCAGGGAGGCTATGGCTGCCCCAGACCTGTCAGTGTTCACAGCCAGGTTGGCTAAAGCCTTGAGCAACCTGCTCTGGTGGGAGGTGTCCCTGCCCAGGGCAGAGGTTGGGGCTGGATGATCTCTAAGCTCCATTCTAATCCCTTAACATACTCATAGATAACCAGCAAGAACGATTTAGGGAACACATCTTCACAGTAAACAGCTTTTTTAGTTTCACAGAAGTAGGATGGTACTTGAATACAAGTCAGAGATAGACTACCAAGGGGGTAAAAAAAGAAAGCACATATCTTTGGAAGGAACCACCAGAGTCACATCCTTACACATGCAATAGACTCTTTATCCCCTCAAGTGTAGGCACTCAGATGGTTGAGGAGCAAACTGCTGGCACATGGCAATACAAAGCTCTGATCTGCCAACAGCCAGAATGAGCTAAAGGTTGCAATGAATGGCTGCTTTTTTTTGCAGGTCTTCAGGAGTGCAGTGTCTTCTTTACATCACACTTGTTTGATTTAGATGAGAAAGTAGAATTCAGATAATTCAGATACTCTCTCTTCTTTCTCTTAAAAAAACCCCACAAAACAACTCAAACCAACCAATCAAAACTTCACTGCCAGCAGTGGGGCAGAAAAGCCTGAAAGCAAGACATAACCAAAGTGTCTCAACTAAAAGCACAACATCTAGAAGAAAGTAATATGATATCTTTCAAGCTCCCTAATTTCTGCATAGACCTTCACTGCAGAGAGTCAACAAAATGTTGACTCCTCTGGTTTTCTTGTAAAACATTCCCTAGGAATGAGCTCTTCAACTTACAAATCCCAAATGCTGTTGAATGCAGCTGTCCCATTCAATCAGAGTTACGAAGAGAAAACACAGAGAGTTCCTTGAGCTCTTTTCTCCATGGAAAATAAAGGGAGTTTGTGATAAAGATTCATTCAAACCTGAAGCATTGTGAGACAATGAAAGAGAAGAGGTCAAGACATTAAACTGCTGTAGCTATGTCTATAGATCTGAAGAAATCAAATCTCAAGACACAACACTGGTAATAAGAGGGAATATTGTTTCATTCAAGAGGCATCCAGCCTCTGAAGGGTGTTCATGATGAGTGCCATGGCATGCCTTGCTTTGGCTTATGCTCAGCAGCCTTGAATGGAGATTAAATTGCTGTTATTAAGGGAAGAATTACAAGAAGTTAGAACAATGATTATAATCACCTGAGCATGGGCCAATGAATTAGTGTCATAACAGCTCTTTCAATTTCTCCCCATTGCTCCTTGTCCTGTCACTGCAGCTCCTAACCAAGAGTCCCTCTGCAGCTTCCCTGGAGCCCCTTCAGCTCCTGGCAGGTTGCTCTGAGGTCTCCACACAACCTTCTCTTCTCCAGGCTGAACAGCCCCAACTCTCTCAGCCTGTCTGTATAGGGAAGGTGCTCCAGTGCTCTGATCAGCTTTGTGGCCTCCTCTGGACATAGCATTCAGCTGAGAACACTTTACTTTGTTAAAGTTGTTGCTGTAAAACTCCACCTAGATAAAGCCAGAGCTTCTCGTGAAAATACCCGTCCAATGACGCTTCTGCTAAGTAACCTCTTTTTCCCCAGACCTGTGGGGCTGCACACCCCATTTTTCCATGGATATTGAAGCAATGAGATATTTTCATGGATTCCCCAGAGCTGGCAACCTCCTCAGTGCAGTAGTTGTGCTTCCATGTGGCTGCCTGCAGACAGGGAGATGCCTGTGCCTGCACCATTCACAGCCAGACAAATGAAGACGATACCTGTGATTCAGGAATGCATTTGCGGTTAAGCCCTGGCAGGACTAGCATGTCGAAGGCACCAGCAGCCCAGACAGAGTGGCAACAGTATCTCTCTTCAGATGCCTGACAGCAGTCAGAGCCCTGCCCACATCAACCCATTGCTGCTCTCTCAAAGCTCCTACTCCTTCTGTTACTTCCAGATTTCTGTCCCAGGCTCTCTGGACAGGAAACAGACACCCTGTCCTACACAAAGAGAGAAGAGTAACTTGAATTCATGCACTCAGCAGAGCTGGGAAACCTCCCCTGAGAGAAAATATATCATATTAATTGTATAATTTCTATTCATTTACAGAAAGGGAAACAATGTGCTTCATAGCTGTGAGTCACATCCAAACCTTGGTGAGGCTTTTGTTCTTCCCAGTTCCCAACAAAGCACTAAGGGAGGACCTGCCACCAGCTACAGAAGCAGCCTAACTTCTTGGCAATGCCTAACATGTTTTCCACAGTCACAAAAGCAACTGATCAGCCATTTCTCCTATGTAAAACTCCTCACTAAATGTAATTTGACTTTGCAGATGACACTGGTTATAAATAAGACTTTACAGATGACACTAGTTATAAATAAGACTTACAACCCTAGGAATCATCTGGAAGTTCATAGTAGTGCATCCCATTCCAAGAGCCTTTATGGGAACACAACTGGTTATCTTTCACTCCGGAGGTGAGGAGGAACATGTTGAAGCTAAAGCCAGATGATGCCCTTCATGGATGACCTCCTCTGGTGCTTAGAAGAGTTGGATGACAAATACAAGTGTGGAAACACTTCCAAAAGGCACTTCATGCCTGCTCTGTCTGGGAGAAACAATGTATCCTGCAGGGAAAAAAGATATTCCTTCAGAGTATCAGCACCATGTGCTGCAGGTGATGCAGAAAGAGCCAAGCACCAGCGCACTCATGCCATGCTCTGAAGCACCACCACACAGTCATGCCAGGGCCCAGCAGCCTCACAGCACACGGGAGTGGGACTCCCTCAAGCTGTGGCTCTTCTGCTTCTGATTTCAATATCTCCACCATTTCCACACCTACACAGGAGAGAGGGGCAGGCAGGACAGAGCTGTCACAGCACTCCCAGTCCAGCCCCATTTCCAGGGCTGGAGCAGACACGTGGCTCCAGGGGCACGGGGAAAGCTCCAGGGACACTGTCCCAGGACACCAGGGCTGGGGAAGCCTCATCATGGGGTGTAAAACTGATGTGACAGGAGGTTTGGGGGAAAAAAGGTTTCTTATCCACTTTTGCTAGAACACAAGAAGAGCATCTCATACACTACAGGATTGTGGTATCTCTTACTGAGAGAAAATTGATGTAAGCAGAACTACTACATGACTGAAAATTTGAAAAAAAACAACTTTTTACCCGTTGGATAAAGCAAAAGACAATATTGTAAGTAAAGCAAGAGGAGTGGTAAGCACTAAGCCTTTGCTGCACTGGGAGGAGAGTGCTGCAAGGTGCAGGATAGTATTTACACCATTCCAAGACTATTTTGCAGTGCTTTCAACACTGCCTCTTCCCAAGATGCAGCTAGTTTGTCCACCTGGCAGTGTTGTGGTCCCATTCAAGTGCAGCAAGCTCTGATGGAACAAACAGCAGTAGTGTCTGCCGCTTGCTTGATGTCATCTATTGAGGGAAAAGATCAAAACTGTGGGTCATTAATTTCTCATCTAACTTTCCACATGGTCATCTAATTTCTGTCTCCTTAAGCTGATGAAAACAATTCATGTTTGTCTTGTAGCAGATTTTAGAGTAAAGCATTTACTAGTTTTCTCTCTGTTCTGATGGTGCTGCAAACATATTTGCACCTAGTTTTTCCAAATATACAATGACTTGGACATCAACATCTCCAGATCAGGTCTGTGCCTTACACACATGTGAAATCCTCATGGTGGGCTGCCAGGTCTCCACAAGAGTGGCTGGAAGGCTCCTGCAGGCCTCCTGGCCTGGTCTCCACCAGGGACAGACACACTGCTGCACAAAAAGTAATACTCAGCAGCAACATTCACGTGGAAGAGTCCAGAGCAGTGCTGGGGCAGTGCAGAATGTCCTCTGGACACAGCAGTAACCTGCCTTCATGTGCTGTACCATGATAACACAGAGCATTAGATACTGAATAAGCACTCCAGAATATGGGTTTGACAAGCACACGTGTACCCATCAAACGTGTGGGTTTCAAAGACTACATCTGTACCTTCACCCAGACCCTTTCACCTTGCAGAATTCATTTGGAATGCCCAGTGCCAACTGCAGTGTTGTGTGACTAGGCTGATACAGACACCCTGACATCACAGGCTTGGGAGGGCAGAAATCATTCGGATAAAACGAGGTGTTCTCTACAGCATTAAGAAGAATTATACACCCACAACAAGAGCTAAGTTGGGTCCTGGAACAAATTTCTGGACATGTTTAGTGACAAGGCACTGAAGTTTCCTCTGCAGTATACTGCACAGTTCTCAGCCAGACGTCTGATCTATGTTTTATTAGGATGTTATTTTTGATCTTAGTGGTCCCGCTTAATTGAAAAGAAAACCAGGCAAAGATGGTAAATACTATCACAAAAACTGTTGACAAAGGAGAGGCAATATAGAGTATCCTAAACAGAAAGATTTCACTA
>NW_008681249.1:6050-9547 GCF_000695815.1 Acanthisitta chloris | reverse complement strand
GATCTTGATGTGGCTGTGGAGTTAACTGGGTCAACCTGGAAAAAAAAAAAAGACACATCTTTCTGTGTTTCAAAGGCAGTCTTTTCTTGTTTCCAGGTTTGGCCTGTGTGCATATTGCAAAGAAGCTTCTCAAACTGATCGTATTTAGATTAAATATTAGGGAGAAATTCTTCCATAGATTCATAGATTGTTAAGGGGTTGGAAATGGAGTTTAGAGACCATCCAGCCCCAACCCCTGCCCATGGCAGGGGTGGGACTAGGTGGGCTTTATGGTCCTTCTACCCCAAATCATCTGTGATACTATGAAGAGACCTGAGGTCAAAATTTACAGAGGGTTTAAAATGACAACTCCATTTGGCCTTATTAACTTCAACCACCTGAAGACTTGGTCCTCAATGTTAAATATTTTTTACTCAATGCTAAATATTATTACATTTAGACTAGGAGAAAAACTAAGCAATATAATTGTGTTGAAAGGGGACGATAGAAAAATAAGCTTGAGAGCAGAGATTGCATCTAATATAATATAATAAAATATAACATAATCTTTTATTGCCTCTGTAGTCAGAACTATAACACTTGTAGGAAAACAGATTTTGTGCTTAAAATAGCCACAGTGACAAAAGCACATCAGTGCCTTATCTCAGCTTCATTTTCTTCTACTGTGCAGCTTAAGAAGCATGTTTGGTAAATATACAACCAAATTCCCCAGGGCAGATCCCCTGTGTAGTCACTGTCCTAGGCAGCTGAAGCAATCAGAGGTTTGGGGAGGAAGGCTCCAGTTGGCTCGGGCTCTGTGTAAGCCATGTGTTAGGCCAAACTCAGCCTGATGCAAAGCAAAGAAACTGAAATGAGAGTGAAAAAACAGGGAAAAGACTGAAAAGGAAGACAAACTATATGTTTTCCTCTTAAAAAAGAAATAAGGATTTTCCATAGTTACACTTCCAAACGAATCGCCTTGAAATTACCAAGTATTAACAGTCCTTAATTATCCATCTTGGCAGCTTACAAGAGTTATTCCAAAACAAGTTCATAAGTAGATAACAGAGAATATTTTAATCTGCTGAAATAGTTTCATCTACTTACTTCCAGTTATTGAAGCTCATAGAACTATGGAATCATCAAGGTTGGAGGAGACCTCTCAGATCATTGAGTCCAACCAAAATCATATATCCAAGAACCTGTACCACCTCAAAACTTGTTAAAAAGACCCTAGACATTTTCTTCTCACTGAAATAATGCCCCAGACATTCTTTCACCATATTTTCTAAACTCCCAATCCTTATCCTTTATCTGTTTCACGTTGTTCTGTTTCCTTATTTCCTTCTTGGGAACACTGGAATGAGTAGATTGCTTACATGTGGGGCTGCAGTGCCCACCAGCATGGACCAACAGGCAGCCTGTGTGTGGTACATATGGGCTGTGAAAAAGCACAGCTCTCCTTGTGCAATGCGTTCAGCCCTGTACTGCTCTCATGCCCCCAGCAAAAAGCAAACTCCCCCAGTTTTGCACACAGTAAACACAAGGAGAAGGGTTTTTTTAAGCCCTGCACGATGTTTATTCATGCTTAGTCATTGCCTAATAAAAATTCCCGTGCAAATAAATACCATTAGAGTTGAGAAAGGCAGAGCTGAGAAAGGGAAATGCAAGAGGAGAACCTACCCCACGGCCTGTAAGCAGAGGCAGATGGACCATCAGTCAAGCAAGTATTGCAGAAGCAGGACTTACTTCACCAAAATGCCCTTCCCAGCATCAGGGAGGCAGGAAAGGGTTTAAATGCTACAGCTTCAGCCTTCTTCCTCTCCCCTTATCCTGGCATCCCCTCTCATCAATTCAAGACCCATTTGGTTGCTGTGAAGAACAATCTTTCTTCCCAGTTCTTGGCTCACAATGGAGGTTGATGGCCAAGGAGATGACAGAGACAGAGTATAATTCTTGTGGTATTACCTGCACCTTTCTTGTCTGTGAGCATGCCTTGAACAAGCAGGGCATGTTGAGTACCTGGCGGAGCACCTCGCCTGCGAGGAAAGGCTGAGAGAATTGGGATAGTTCAGCCTGGAGAAGAAAAGGCTTTGGGAAGACCTATAGCACCTTTCAGTGCCTGGAAGGGCTACAAAAGAGTTAGAGACTTTGGACAAGAGCATGGAGTTACAGGACAAGGGGAAATGGCTTCACGTTGCCAGAGGGCAGGGTTAGGTGGGATATTGGGAAGAAGTTCTTGGCTGTGAGGGGGCTGAGCCACTGGCACAGGTTGCCCAGAGCAGCTGTGGCTGCTCCATCCCTGGGAGTGTTCCAGGCCAGGTTGGATGGGGTTTGGAGCAGCCTGGGCTGGTGGAAGGGGTCCCTGCCCATGGCAGGGGGTGGAACAAGTTGATCTTTAAGGTCTCTTTCAACCCAGGCCATTCTGTGGTTATCTATTTCAGGAAGGAACTTACAAAACCAACAAACTTCCCCTCTGTGATGGACCTTTGCTTTCAGCATTTAACTGCTGCCAATACCAAAGGCACAAAACAAGTAGCCAACAGGTCACAGCCACAGAAGCACTCAGAAACACAACACACACAGAAAAACTAAACTATAGTTTATAAGTTGTTTCCTCCTCCAGAAATGCACATTGGGTCTCCTATGCCCTATGTACCTGATGCATAAACTGTGTAATTAAAGGACCACATGAGGTGACAGCAGCATTCCCATTTGGCATCAGATTGGAGAGGGAGGGAAAAAAATTCTACTCATTCCAAAACAGAGCCCCTGCCACCGTGTCTCAGCTATCCAATACAGGGCCACTCACATCCCTCCTGCACTGACTCGAGTTCACTTCTGATTTATCCAAAGAGAAAGCAGAACCAGAATGCCAGAAGTCCTGTCAGGAGAAGGCCTGTGAGAAAGGTATGTGGTAAATGCATTCAGAGCTTCATTTCTAATGCAGCTAACCAAGATGTACTAAGCACATCCTGCTGTGCCTCACTCCCCTGGGCTGGTGCCATGCAAGGATGCCTTCTTACCACTCACCTTCTTTGCTTCAGGGGTTTATTCACAAGAAAAATAAATCTATATAAAAGCTGAGTTACCTAAGGAGCTCCAGATAAACCAAAGGATTTAGGAGGATTAGTTTGCTTTGACTTGCAGGGCAGTTTCTTGTAATGAGAAAAGCCAGGACTGCCAGTCCATGCACAGCACTTCAGCTGGGACTTGTGAGTCTGCCTGGAAGCGAAGTCTCCTCAGCCACATGCCTGGGGTAAGCAGATGATTTGTTATTGCAGGGGATGCTTTGCTTTGATTCATAATGCTATGTATTTTCACTGCTATTGTAAAAGACAACAAAGTACTTTAGGAGACAGAGATCCAGTGAGAGTTGTAGGTATATGGATTGTTCTGGTGAATGAGATGAAAAATTTGGCTAAAAAACAAAACAGGGGCCAGAAAATAACTACTTCACAGTTTTTATGAAATAAAAACTGAATACTTAAAAGAAGACATTTTAGTTTAAATATTAA
>NW_008681249.1:0-5933 GCF_000695815.1 Acanthisitta chloris | reverse complement strand
GTTACATATATATTATGTGTATTATATTATATAGAAATAAAAATTATTATTTGCATTTAGAAATTGGACACTTAATAAATATATCTAAATATAATTTGCCTTTATAAATGAACAGTTAATATAATATACATTAAAATATAATTTGCCCTTAGGAATTGGTCTTATAAAAGGCTTATAAATATCTTTTTGTATGAAACATATTTTTCCTTCTTATAGAGTCTTGTCCCGTACTGGCCTCAAATTCCTTCTAGGGGGGAAAACAAGGAGTTTCTTCGTTGTGGAGGGTTCAATCTGATTTTGTGTTTAAGGAGAGGTTTCATGGAATGTTAGATCAGATTATTTTAAGCCATTTCCAAAATGTTTTGCTGTTGTACCAGAAACCCTTATTTACAAACACGATACATCTCTGTATACATTCAGATTTACACAAGAAGCTTTTATGATGTGCAAAAAAGGCTGAAACCTCAAATCAGAGCAATGGCACTAACGAGGACCAGATGCCCAAGGGCCTTTCTGGTATGGCAAATCTGAAGGTGAAAGTTCTGAATATTTGAAGCATTTAATGACTTTGGCTTTAAATGTGCTGCTTGATTTCACCTGCACATGGTTTTGTGGCTTTCACACAAACTGTAAACAGGTCTTACACTTCAATTTAATTTTATACATTAATTTAAGATTAATTTTAGCAAGTTTCTGAGAACATTCACCGTGTTTGTTGAGAGAAAGTAGGAAGCTCAGATCATGTTTTGCAGGGCAATTAGAGCAATAATTTCATTTTTCAATGGTAGAAAAGTAAAAATGGAAACACTGTTTAAAATAAAAATGCATTGCAATGCTGGTTTTGGGAGGATTTTTTCCCTCTGTTTCAAACTTCTTTGCAAGAAAAATTATATTGATTTACCTGAAAATTTACAGCACTGCTGAGCACTGTCTGATGCAGAAAAATGTGGCAAAAAGGATTGAAAATTATGGAATCCTTAAAATCCTTCTCTGTGATTAATTAGAAAGGAGATGGAACAGAACAATTAAAACTGATTTGAGATTCCAAGATACCAACATGTTTTAATGTTCAGATACATCTCCCACAGCACAGCAAATCATTAAGGTGTGAGAAACATGGCCGTAACATGAATGAAAAAAGCTATGAATGTTGGATGTATATTAAGTGCTTAATTAAAATATCATTTTTCTTTTAATGAGTTGGTCATGACTATCATAGAATCATAGAATGTTAAGGGGTTGTAATGAACATTAAAGATTATCTGGTCCCAATCCCCTGCCCTTGGCAGGGACTATCATTACAGCTTGTAATTGAAATTGCAAATACAAGAATTTAATGTAAATTATTGAGGAACTTAGGAAAGTTCATTTCTATCTATAGAACATATGTAGGCAGTGCATATAGTTGACATTTTGAGCACCACGTGTTAGTTTTGCAGTGATCAGAAATACAAGAGGTACCTCACAGAGTGAGGAAAATTCCATTTACAACTTCAAGTCCTGAAAATATTACAGGCAGCAATTAATGGCCTTTTGCCAGCTTTCAGTTGATGCCACCATTGCCTCTCTCTTCCCTTCATTATTCCTAAAGCTTTGCTCTCACTGTCTTTATTCTTCATGCAAGTGAGGCAACTTTTAACTCAGAACACATCCCCTAAGGTTTTACTCGATTTTTTTTCCTATGAAACCAGGATCGAGTCAGATAAGTTTATAACTCAAATTTGAAACATTCAGCCTTCAGTAAACCCCTTTCTGGTTAAGTATGAAAGAAAAAGATTAACTGTTTGTGGGCGGTTGCAGTTATTAAGTTAACATAATGAAAGCTGGTATGGATTAAGCTTTTCAATAAAAACTTTGCCCAGTATTGTTCCAGTTCAAAAGCTCTGCCATTTTCAATATTTTGCTGATCAATACACACCCTAGTTCTCTTCTCTGACATAAAAAGCATCAAAATTGCCAAGCAAATCTCACATTGGCTGCAAGGTCCTAAAAATCAGGATGACTGGGAAAGAAAGAAAGTCAAATCTGCCTGAAATACTTTAGATCATCTTGAGAGTGAAAGACAACTCACATTACAAATTTCTAGGCACAGAAAAGGAATGAGAGGAGCTGTGGCAACAGTGGCCACAGCACATCAGCAGGGGTGGCAGCTTGGTGGGGTTTGCAGTAAATCCAGCACCGACCTGTGGGTTCTACCCCTTGGGACTGCTCCCAGCAAAACCACATGCTTTGACTTCACAGGTCTGAGCAGAAATCACAGCACATTGGCCCCCTTGAGCCTAAAGGTAAGCTAAATCCTCTGATGTAGTGTCATTTTGCCAAAATGCAAAGCAACTACAGACAACATTTTGTTGCAAAGAATAAATCGGATTGGTTTCACTTGCATCATTCCTGTGTCACTTCTCCCAACACAAGGCTTTCTCTGCATGTTCTCCAAATGTGCCAGACCTCTCCATTACTGCTTACAGAAACTCCCCCAATTATAGAGCAGACCTAGCAGCAAGACATGTGCCCTTGAAATAATAAAGGTCTTTAGCTGCCTTCCATTGATTTTGCCAAGCCAGATGTGCATAACTGCTCTTTTTGAGCTATTTGTTACATCTGCTCCCATACAGAAGCAAGAACTAGAGGAGATAGAACCTGTTTAACCAAGTTTCAAGAGAGAACAGGAGCTCATTTAAGAGAACAAGGGCCCTCACTGAGTGCTGATAGCCCTTCCGCAAAGGAGCTCATTGTATTGTTCAAGCCTCATTGTATCATGATGCTTCAGCCACTTCATTACTCTAATTTTAATCATTTCTACCCCTTTCACGTGTGGATAAGGATTTGTTTGCCAGTGATAACCTGTTCCCTTTATAAAACATGGGATATAAAAGCTGTGAATTTCCATCCTGATGTTCCTTCTATTGAAATGTCTTTGCTGGTTGCCAGATATTTCATATTTGCTTTCCCAGCTCTCATTGCAGCTGAAAAATATAAAGGTTTCTAATGAAAAAATGGCTGATTTGACATGGCATTGATCAAATTGATTCAGAAGGTCTCAAAGCATGGAAGTGCAGCAGTGTGATTATGGTCTGTCAGGGTTTCCCATCCTTACACTGTGCTGCTGCCCAAAGAGACATGATTTCTCCTCTTAGGGGGGAGCAGCATGAGCGTGTGAAATCTGTAACTGTCCCTTCAGACTGCCCTTCCAGCTGTCACCTGCCAATATTAGCATGGCAGAGAAGCTTCTGCCTTCTAAACCCAGTGACAGACTTGTAAATAATGGCAACATTTAAGCTGTGCTTCTAACTTTCTTATTTAGGTATTAGAAAAAAAACCTTGAGCCAAGTTGGGAAAGTTCTCAGAATACCAATGGTCTCCAAACAAAAGCATTTGCAACTGAGATTAATTGGAGGAAATTAACAAATTATTAATAAATTACATTATTGCACTGAACAAATGCCAAAAACCAAGGATAGATCAGCTGCTTTCATGACTTCAAAGTCAAAGAGACAATGCTGAGAGGAGTCAGGTCTCATATATCCATGAAAGACATCAATTTCTTTTATAAGGAATGCAAACAGACCTTGTGCATCCAGATCCTTATGGGAACAAGAGAAAAATTCCTCTTATTTCATCCCAGACCTAATGCCACTAATAGCATCTGCAGAAAGATGCACAGGGGAGGAGGTACAGGTAGGAGGTGGCATGAAGGAGGCAGAGAGCAAAGAGTAAACACTATGGTGAGGGAGCCAGAAGAAATGATGAAGAGATGGAGAGGTTGACAATAAGGGGGAAATTGACTGGCATCAAAAAGCAAGGATATTAAATAAAGAGGTGGATGAAGGAAAGACAGATAAAGACAGGTGGAGAAAGGTCTGAAACATATCAGAGAGGAAAGAAAACAACCGGATCAAAGAATGTGGAAAAACAAATGTCATAGAAGAATATGTTTGTGTAGAGAAGAAGAGGAAGAAAAGCCAAGACGTGCCAACTATGGAATAGGGGGGGATAAGGAAAGGCAAAATACACTGATTTTGTTGTAAACTTGCAAAAGTAGAAAATAAAAAGAGCCAGAGAAAATGAAACATTGGAAGGGACAGACATGAATGTGCTCACACCAAATTTTTCACAAGGCTCATACAGGGAATGCAAACCAGGCTCCCTGGGTCATGTCCAGCAACCCAAAGCATAATCCACACTGACAGCTGAGCTTTATTTCAAAGCAGCACAGAACAAATCCCTGCCATTTCTTTCTCTTTTTTTAAATGAGAAAATTAATTACATCACATAAATGTCTGCAATATAAGGAGATGTAAATTCAGTGCTTCAAGGCTGAAAGAGAAGCAGAATTTGGCCCTAATTCAGATAACAGCAGTGTCTCAAAAATAGTTTTTCTTTTATGGGAAATTTAGGCTGAGTTAGTTTTTATTTTATGTGAAAAAATTAGATCATAACATTTTGAACTGTGGAAATGGAACAAGAACAGCATTTTCAAAACAAAAGAAACTCCTGCTGATGTAAAGTCCCCTGCAGATATCAGTACATAAAGCTTTGTAATTGAAATCCTTTCAGGTGGAGAATTTGATTTCTGTCATGGTTTTCCATGTGATACATGTCAATTTTAAGAACTGAGAACATTCCAACCCTCTAAAATTCAAACACTTCTACCGCTCTGTGCTGCTTCATATCCATCACCCAACAAAAGTGCAGCAGAGAACAAGGGGAAAACATCTGTGCTCTCAAGAGGCTCAGGAATTCTTTCTGTTTGTGCAGGCCTATGTCCCTCCTGCTGCTCTAGGTGACTTCTCAGAGCTACGCTGAGCACCACTCAGGTATTTTTCCTCATCGTCTCCATCTGGTCCCTCACATGTTGCTTCTCAAGCAAGTTCAGGCAACTCACAGAAGACACAATCTCCCCCCTATATTTCTTGTGGCTGGATACATCTCTCCTTCATGCAGGAACTCAGTTGGTGGGCACTCTCCGGATGCTTTTTAGTGGGCTAGGCACTGTGCATTTCCTTGAGTAGGAACAGAAATGCCCAGATGTTCTTCACTCAAACATTCTGCAACGTCACAGCCTGTTAGTGCCTTCAATCAGACTTGGTAAAAAAGTAAAATAATCATTGTTAAACTTTTGATGTTTAGGAAATTTTCCAATCTGTGGGCTGTAGGGAGTGGTTCCAGCTCCAAGGCAGCAATTCCCATGATCCCTGTTTCCCACATATGTTTCAAGCCCTGTAATGTCAGCTCTGTGTTACCTTAGTATCATCTTTCTCACCTAAACTACCACGTTTTGGGTGGCCGACTAAGAAAGAAAAGTAGTAAAAACACCTCCCAAAGTGATATTTTTCCAAGCCTGAAAGAGCTGTCATGAGATGCTCAGCATGAAATAAAACATAGACTTCTGAATCACACAGAGAAATGCAAAGGGGCTGCAGTTTTTATTTTGTATCAGAGCCTTACCCCCTCATTAATTTTTATCATACAAAATCTCTTGAGTTTGTATGATAAAACTTGGTCATTTAGCTCCCAAAAACCCACTGCTGCTTTGCCATTTCTTTCAGTCTGAAGCCTTTGGTGCCTCAGGTTGCAAACACGAGTTGTCTGTCAGTGGTTAAATCGCTTAATAATTCCGTACTTCTACCCATGCCCTCGCACAAACCTTACCCACGTAGGCTTAAAAAAGCCCTCGTGGCACACATGACATGCACACGGCTGTAAAACGGGCAATAAAAAGTATTACCATACCATGGAGATATATAACTCAACCCCCGAAATTATAAAGGGACTTTTGATATGTTTGGAATAATTGTGTCCACATCCTGCCGAACTCATCTGGCCTTTGTACGTGTAGTTATCAAGGTTAGGGAAGAAAGCCTTTGCTCCACGGACTTTTAGAGACCCCACGGAGCTGTCTGGTTGGAGTGGAGCTGAGCAATGAAAAACTC
>NW_008681248.1:1978-3596 GCF_000695815.1 Acanthisitta chloris | reverse complement strand
GGACAGCTCACGGGGCTCTGGCCCCGCCGGGCTCTGCACGCCGCGGGCAGGCTGCGGGATTCACCCCCGGCTCTTTGCCCTTCAATCTGAAAATTATTCCTTTCGGTGTCTACTGGATTCTAGGAACCAGACAGATTTGGCAAAACTCAGTTTCACACAGCGCTTTTTTTTTTTTTTTTTCTTCCCTCCTCCCTGTTGTGCCCTCCTTTCTCAAGCGCGCTAAATGAAATGCATATTGTCTAAATTAACGGCGCGTTGTGTCAGTAGCTGAACTGGGAGAACTCCGGTCGCTCCTCGGGTGGGAAAGGCGGCTCTGCTCGGCTACTCTAGCATTGTTTAATAAAAGAGATTAGTGTACGCTGATGGAGTGCCACGGGACGTCTGGGTCTTGCTGATGGGGAGGGAAAAAACGAGTTTGTCTTTCACGTCGAACAAGCTTTTCACTCAAGAAGATGATTGCACCACGTCACACGTGGGCTAAGGAGTTTCTGACTCCTGACGGCAGCCGGAGAATCAGAGCAGAGGAAAGAACCTTCATGAAAACAGGGGACAGCAGAGCACAACAGGGCTAGGTTGTGGGCAAGAACGAGCATGTGCTAGAAAATCTGCCTCAATCTGCAAGCAATCGTGTCAGCTGCCAGTTGCACAGCAGCCTTGCCCTCAAGCCCACCCTGGGAGCCTTGGAAAAAACCTCTGGGGCTTCGCACCTCGCCTGCAGAGAGCTGCGTTCGCTGGCTTTGAACCTTGCTGGATCAGAAGGGTTGTGCAAGTCTCAGGGGATTTCTGGTCCTCGCAGGACGAGTCCAGCAATCTCTGTTGTGCCGCTCCCTTCCCGTCCCCGCCAGACTCTCCAGCACTCAGCACGCCTGTGTTTTTTTGCTGAACACCATTTTTTTCCATCCTGGGAAGACTGGGGAGGTTAAACTCCCCATCTGAACCGAAGCCCTGGACGAGTGCAACTGAGGTTATAGAAATCCGGGAGGGGAAATGACGAAAATGCTTTATTGTGAATAAAACAAGAGGGAGGAGGGAGAGGCGGAACTTCACAGAGGTGAAGGTTGGGAAGTTTGCAGAGCTGAGGATTTAGCCCGTCTCTGAGCACCGGGCGGGGGTTTAGTCATTATTTCCCTCTGTCTCCCTGAGGCTGCAAGGGCACCTCCTCCCCAGTGAGCTGAACCTGTCCCACTTGTTGGCTTTTGTTTCAAGGGAATGTATCGCTCCTGAGAGGCTTCTGGGGGGAGCCCGGTCACACACCCGCCCGCAGCCCCTGGCACCACTCCATCCTCGGGAATTACATGCCAAACCTGGAACAGGGACTTATCTTCCTAGCCAAGCTCCCAGGTCAACTTCCTCGTAGGAAAGCTGATTTATGCTTGTTTATACGTATGGAAAAAGGAGGCAGAAGCCAAGCGCGGCATCCCTCCAAAATCTCATTGTCTTTGAGGCTGGAAGACGGGAGAAAGTGAAGGCAAAAAACCTAAAATGATAAAGTTTGCCTTGTCGCGACAGGGAGGGCTTGACCAGAAAGGCAAACACAGGGTTTTGCCTCACCTCCCCGCGGCTAAAGCCTTTTCCAGGTCCGACAAAGCGACCGGTTCCCTCCGTGCTGGGTAAAAAC
>NW_008681248.1:0-1925 GCF_000695815.1 Acanthisitta chloris | reverse complement strand
CCCCCTGCCGTAACCGAGGCCCCGGCAGGTGAAACCCGAATAAAAACGTGGCTTTTCCCTGCTCCTAGCCCGGGCCCAGCGGTGCCTCTGGGTGTCCCGTGTGCTGAGCGATGCTTTGGCGCAGGTGTGGGAATGGGAATCGCGGAGCAGCATCCCTCGGCCGCTCCGTGCTCTGGTCCAGCCTCAGCCTCTCTCGCCCCTCCGAGGCAGGGCACGGCCGGATTGCCCGGGGTGAGATGCTGCAGGTGGCAGAGGGTCCGTGCCAGGAGCCGGTGACACGGATGCTGATCCTCTGCCGCATCCCGGCACCGTCCCGCGGGGAAGGGAGGGTTTAAACCCCAGGTGAGGGGATTTTCCTCCTCGTCCTGCTACGGAGGAGGGCTCAGGCTTGCGGTGAGCCTAGGTACCAGGAGTTTGCTCACGGGTTAAACATCCGTGTAGGTGACAGGAGAAAAAAACGCTGCTCCGGTTGGTGCAGATGACAGTCATCAGCGGGGGAGTGGGCAAGGGGGGCATGGTAGCACGGTGTGATAGTAAGTCTCCTAAACTGGTTTGGCACTGCTCAGTTCCTGACATATTAGCAAAGCCATAGTTGCGTTGCTTTTTTTTTTTTTTTCCTCTCTCTCCTTTTTTTTTTTTTTTTTTTTTTTCCCTAGCCCACTGAGGCAGCGATGAGGCAAACTCAGCCATAGGAAGGTGGTTAGTGATGTCACAAGTTTGGTCTTTTCAATAAAAGCAATAGAGAAGGGTCTCCCTCACTATATATATTAGGAGAAGCTTCTGTTCTTCATAATAAAAAGAGCAGCAAGGGGGGAAAGCACCTGCTTTTAACACCCTTTATTGAGACCTAATCTGTTGCAGGCAGAATAAAAACTGCCTGTAGGGCTGGATTTATTTTGAAAAGTATTACTTTTTAAATTCATAGAACTTATTTTTTTTTCACTTTTTCTTTTTTTTTTTTTTCCCTTGAGTATAGAACATAGTTTTGGAAGCGGTTGCTGAGAAGATCAACCACTGTTGGCCAGGGTGATCTCTGAGAGGCACAGACAGCTGTAACTCAAGGAAAAGGTGAAGTAATAAATTGTGAAGAAACTTCAGTATTCCAAGTTTATAAAGGCTATTTATTTTTCCTGAGTCTGTAAGGGTTGGTGTGTGTTGGGTTTTGGTAGGGGTTTTTTTACATTTTTTAATTTCTAGGGGAAAGGAAATTCTAAAAATATTTGCTGGACATTTTACCTTTAACATGAGCAACAGACCTATGAGTGTGTGGGGGCTGTTTCCAGGGGATCTCACAATTGTTTTTAATTAGTCGAAGGGCAATGTAAATCAAAGAAGCCTATTAGCGATACATTTTAATTTATAGCCTACCAGGTGTTCAGGGAATTTATTTACAGCATAAACGTTTTAATGTTTTCACCATGATTTCTATTTCAGCTCTTATGTTGTCGGTTTTATTTGCTTGTGTGGTAGGGAATTTGGCTAAGGAGCTGGGCTTTTAAATTGTGGCAGCAAGTGTCGTTTCACGTAAAATAACCTGCAGGTAGAAAAAAAAAAATGCTTTGCTTTGCATCTAAACTTTCTCCAGAGATCCTTCCTTAATTCGGGGAGAGGATGAGAAGGAGCAACCAGCCGGCACGGCACGCCTCAATGTTTTGTTGCGGCTTGTGAGGGTGTTGGGAAAGCATTCCCTGTAAATCAGGCTGTCAGCGGCAGCAACCAGAGACCCCTGAGCATCTGGGGCAGCGGCAGTGCCCGCGGACTGGTCCCTCGGGGAGGTTTGGGCTGGGCGCAGAGCGGAGGGCTGAGGGTCCCGGGATGCTCCCAGGGGTCCCGGGATGCTCCCAGGGATCCCGGGATGCTCCCAGGTGCTCGCTGGAGAGCCCCTGCCTCCCAGCACGAGGAGTCCGGCGATCAGGGTCTCTCCC
>NW_008681247.1:0-202 GCF_000695815.1 Acanthisitta chloris | reverse complement strand
TCTGTGGGGCAGGGGGTGGTGGGACCCTCACCGAGACCCCCTGCACCCTGCCAGGACCCCCAGCACCACGTACAGACACATGGCAGGGTCTGTGGGGCAGGGGGTGGTGGGACCCCCGCCAGGACCCCCAGCACCACATACAGACACATGGCAGGGGGCGGTGGGACCTCCAGCACCCCGCGGGGAGCCCCAGCCCCCTGCT
>NW_008681246.1:0-1770 GCF_000695815.1 Acanthisitta chloris | reverse complement strand
CCAGCCTGCTCCAATGCCACCAGTACAGCATCACTTCCCATCCCAGTGCCACCAGTAGGGCAGCATCCCTCACCAGCCTGCTCCAAACCCACCAGTATGGAAACAGCACTCCCCATCCCATCCCAGTGCCACCACCACTCCCCATCCATCCCAGTGCCACCAGTAGGGCAGCATCCCTCACCAGCCTGCTCCAAACCCACCAGTATGGAAACAGCACTCCCCATCCCATCCCAGTGCCACACAGCCCCCCCCCGCCCATCCCAGTGCCACCAGTAGGCCAGCATCCCTCACCAGCCTGCTCCAATCCCACCAGTACAGCACCACTCCAGTGCCACCATGACAGCAGCACTCCTCAGCCCATCCCAGTGCCACCAGTATAGCATCACTCCCCAGCCCATCCCCGTCCCACCACCACTTCCCATCCATCCCAATGCCACCAGTACAGCATCCCTCCCCACCCATCCCAGTGCCACCAGTAGGGCAGCATCCCTCACCAGCCTGCTCCAGTGCCACCAGCATGGAGTGCTCGATGAGGTCGCGCTCGATGAAGCCGCGGAAGTCCTCGGGGTAGACGGTGAGGTCGGGCAGCTGGAAGGTGCAGATGGGCATCTCCAGCAGGGCCTCGCTGCTGCCGTTGCTGGAGACGTGGGAACGCGCCAGGGACACGATGGCAGAGCTGGCATGGGAGATCCCTCGGGACAGACGTTTCTCTGGGGGCACAGGGAACACAGCTGAGTGTGGAGGAATGGCTAGAGGAACAAGGACACATTGACGTGAGAGAGTTACGCTAAGGCCTGACGCCATCTTACTAGGCCTGGCGAGCAAGGACACTCTGCCCTTGGAGCAGCAAGGACAACAACAGGATATGGAGGATTAGGAGAAGAGGAAGCAAAATCAGCGTAAGAAGGAACCAGGTGCTGATGTAACCCTTGAAGCTCAACCTATTAGAGTGTAACAAATTCTATGTACTAACCAATAGGATAGTGACATTCCTGAATCCTAACAAGAAATACATAGAAAACTTGAGCAAATCTAACAATAAACGAAGCTCTTTTATCAATCCTATTGATTGTGTGAGTCTTCCCTCTGGGCCATGAGACACCTGAGCAGAGAATCCCAGGGATCACATCCCACATCCCGAGGAGGGATGGGCAGCAAGGCCCAGGAGGTGATTGTCTTGCTCACACCTGGAATGTTGGATATGGGTTTGGGATGCCAACATGGCCAGGAGGATGTGGAATTGTTGGAGCTGATAAAAGGATTGGAGCAACTTCCCTGATTTCGGGTTGCTCAGCATGGAGAGGAGAAAGTTGTGTGGAGACATCTCTGGTGGAGGCCCCAAGGAGGCTGTGATTGCCCCAGGGAGGTTGTAGATGCCCCAAGGAGGTTGTGGTTCCCTCAAGGAGATTGTGGATGGCCCAAGGAGGTTGTGGATGCTCCAAGGAGGTTGTGGATGCTCCAAGGAGGTTGTGGATGTTCCAAAGAGGTTGTAGATGCCCCAAGGAGGTTGTGGTTCCCTCAAGGAGATTGTGGATGCTCCAAGGAGATTGTGGATGCCCCAAGGAGGTTGTGGATGTTCCAAAGAGTTTCTGGATGCCCCAAGGAGGTTCTGGATGCCCCAAGGAGGTTCTGGATGTCCCAACCCTGTCACTGTTCATTCCAGGTTGGATTAAGCCCTGAGGAACCTGCTCTGGTAGGAATGTCCCTGCCCAGAGCAAGAAGTTGGCACTAGATGCTCTCCAAACTCCATCCCAACCCCCTGACACTCCA
>NW_008681245.1:3768-4257 GCF_000695815.1 Acanthisitta chloris | reverse complement strand
AGGGTCCAATCTGCGGGTGCACTTCAAGGTGAGGAGCGTGCGGTCGGCAGCCTTTGGGTTAAGTTTTATGTCATTGAGTCGCAGCCTGGTGGAAGAATTTGGGTTGGAAGGGATTTAAGGATCATCCTATTCCACCCCCTGCCCTGGAAGGGACACCTTCCACCAGCCCACGTGGCTCCAAACCCTGTCCAACCTGGCCTGGAACACTTCCCAGGGATGGAGCAGCCACAGCTGCTCTGGGCAACCTGTGCCAGTGCCTCAGCACCCTCACAGCCAGGAATTCCTTTGCAATATCCCATCTAAACCTCTTTTCGAAGAAGTGTCTCTTTATCACTGCACAGTTACTGATGTAGGTGATTCCCTGTGGTTGCTTTAGCTGCTTTTGATGATTTTCATCCACAGGAACAAATCCAAGAGCTGTGTCCTAAAGATCTTCCTGTCTAATGCAGGAAGCAAAATACATCAGGAAAACAAATGGAGTGAGTCAAG
>NW_008681245.1:0-3738 GCF_000695815.1 Acanthisitta chloris | reverse complement strand
ATCTCATTTGGCTTAGAGTTTTACTTGGTTACTTCGATTTTTTTACTTAGGTGCTTAGATTTTGCTTAGTTTTTTCTTACTCCGAGTTTCTTCCGTTTCTCCTTTTACTTATATATTTTTTTCTTTACTTGCTGACACTTGTGTCTGTGTGGTGTTTGGCACCAGGACATCGGCTCCTGGAAAAGATGTGGGTGCAGCAGAGAATTCACAAGGTGTTTGAGTTACCGTTTCTGCTCAGTGTTGCAGAAAGTTTTCACTTTTGTTTGCTTTTTGTTGTTGTCTGGGTGGGGTTGTACTCTTGACTTCCACAGTTAGAAACTGCCTGAAACAATTATGTTTTATCCATAATCTTCATTTCTGAGTCATCTCTCCCTTATAATCCCTTAACAAGGAAAATTGCAGTGTGTAATTTCATGGTTAACAGTTACTACAGTTTTACATCATGTCCTCTGAGGTGCCATATTTTTCATTCCAGTAGGAATTCACCCATCAGGCTCCTGGTTTTTTGGATTAGTGACCGAAGAGGAACTAGGAAAAGTATAAATACTAAAAGTTGGATTGGACTTAGCCATTAGGTAAAAGACGTAAGGTGTGCTGGAGCCCCAGATTGAGTGTGGGGGCCAAACCAAGGGTTAGAAAGTAGGTAACAAAAAAGTGGTATTAATTATAATTCTAAAGTCTTTAGGGTTTTTTTTGTGAATGATTCTTTTAGAATTGCCAGAGTTAGAAGAGGTCTTCATCAAGTCCAACTGTTTGCTTTGCAGCAGAAAGAACAGGGTCACATTGTCCCTTGGAAAGACACTTCTAAGTCAAATCTTGAGTGTTAAGAGTAAGTTCTGTGTGCTGTGTGTTGGCAGAACACCCGTGAGACTGCCCAGGCCATCAAGGGCATGCACATCCGCAAGGCCACCAAGTACCTGAAGGATGTCACCCTGAAGAAGCAATGTGTGCCCTTCCGCCGCTACAATGGTGGCGTCGGCAGGTGTGCCCAGGTGAGAGCCCAGGGTGTGGTGGGCAGGGGTGGGGACTGCTCCATGTTGATAGACTTGGGGTAAAATGTGGAATCACAGTGTGGGTTGGGCTGGGGGGGCTGAGAAGCTCATGTCACATCAGGGACACCTTCCACTAGACCAGGTTGCTCCTGAGGGAGAAAGGAGTTAATGCTCATCCCAGTACAGCTTTGCATCTGCTTGCTGGGTCTGCAT
Source organism: Acanthisitta chloris (assembly GCF_000695815.1). NCBI lineage: Eukaryota > Metazoa > Chordata > Aves > Passeriformes > Acanthisittidae > Acanthisitta > Acanthisitta chloris. The sequence continues at coordinate 2,533 of NW_008681245.1, read as the reverse complement.
CTGGGCAGTGTTGTGTGAGGGGTCAGATGTGGTTGTTTTGGTACTCAGCAAAATGGAAGGGATTGTAGTCCACTCCAGTCTGTAAATTCTGTGGTCCTCAGCGCAAGAAAAGCATGGACCTGCTGGAGTGAGGCCAGAGGAGGCACCAAGATGATTAGAGGGCTTGAGCCAGGCTGGGAGAGCTGGGGGGGTTCAGCCTGGAGGAGAGAAGCTCCAGAGAGACCTTAGAGCTCCTTCCAGTGCCTAAAGAAGCACCAAGAGAGCTGGAGAGGGACCTGGGACAAGGGATGGAGGGACAGGACAAGGGGAAATGGCTTCCCACTGCCAGAGGACAGGGACAGATGGGATATTGGGAAGGAGTTCTTCCCTTCAAGTGTGGTGAGACACTGGCACAGGTTGCCAGAGCAGCTGTGGCTGTTCATCTCTGGAAGTGTTCCAGGCCAGGTTGGATGGGATTTGGAGCAACCTGGGCTTATGGAAGTTGTACCTGCCCATGGCAGGGCGTGGATTAGAGGTCCTTCAAGGTCCTTCCAACCCAAGCCATTCTGGGGTTCTGTGATCACACAAGTCAATGGTGCCTGAAGGGCAAGTTAAATTGTGTTGTACCAGGACAAAAGCAGAAGTTCCACTGTTGTGTTCCCATTCCAGGCCAAGCAGTGGGGCTGGACCCAGGGACGTTGGCCCAAGAAGAGCGCAGAGTTCCTGCTGCACATGCTGAAGAATGCAGAGAGCAACGCTGAGCTCAAGGTGGGTGTTCTGAGCACAGAGGGATGGTGTCATGCTGTGTGTCACCACCCCTGACCAAGGTGTCCCTGAGCTGGAGGGATGGGAAACACCTGTTTGTCCATGGGCTTAGTGTGATCCCCCTGGAATTAGGCTGTGTATGGTTTTCAAGCTAAAATGGGAGTAACTTTTCACAGTTTTAACTGTTAGGTGTTTATATGTCTTAAAATCTGTGTAACAAAGTGAAATCTGCAGGTTCTTGGTCAGTTTGTGTCTTTATAGTAGTCCGTGTGTAATTTGGAGGTTTGATTGCAGTGGTGACCATGACATAACCATAGATAATGAGCCACCAGCATGATTTGTAATTATTGTGACACCTGAGGGTGTCTCTGTCCTTGTGACTTGGGTTGAGGCTTGCTTGGGAAACCCTCAGCAAAGTGACACTGCCAAGCTTGGCTGTTCCAGTGATAAGTCCTGGGAGAACTCTAAGCTCCGTGACACCACCACACTCAGCTGTGTCATTAACCAGTGTGTGTCTGAGGTGATCGCTCCCCTCTCTGCTGTGGAGCTGACTGATTTGAGAACAAACCCAAGCCCTGGGTCCATTTCTCCACAGGGTCTGGATGTGGATTCCCTGGTCATCGAGCACATCCAGGTGAACAAGGCCCCCAAGATGCGGCGTCGCACTTACAGAGCCCACGGCCGGATCAACCCTTACATGAGCTCCCCGTGCCACATCGAGATGATCCTCACGGAGAAGGAGCAGATCGTGCCCAAGCCAGAGGAGGAGGTTGCCCAGAAGAAGAAGGTATGGAGTGTAGTACCTGTTCCTCTATGGAATACCAGTGTCAGGAGGGGCCTGGAGCAGGCAGAAGGGTTGCTGTGATGACAATCTTAGGACACCTTTGGAATACCCATGAAAAAAAATCAAGTTCTTTCTGAGCAACCTCATCTGTTTTAACACTCTATTAAGAGCTTAAAAAGGTGGTTCTTCCTTCTCCCAGAGCATCCACAGTATTCCCTGTCCATGTGCATGGAGCTGGGATGTTCAGAGCTTATAAGCGCTGTAGTACTTGTGGGGACTCCTGTGTGTGCAGGTGTGGTCAGAGGGTGGTTTGTGTGGGAATTTGACAGCTCTTCCAGAAGGTAATAATCCATTAGGAGGGTGATTTCTCATTCCGTTTTCTCCTTCCCGTGTTTGTTTTCCAGATATCCCAGAAGAAGCTGAAGAAACAAAAGCTCATGGCTCGGGAGTAAATCTGTACAGACAGTTCTACATAAATAAGACTAAAAAGTTACGTTTGCTCTGTGTTGGGTTCTGACCTGGTGTGTGGGACACGGTGAACCTGCTGGCAGGGAGAATCTTGGAATCTCAGGATGGTTTGGGTTGGAAGAGAGACCTTAGACCTCATCTCATCCCCCCCCCTGCCCCGGGCAGCGACGCCTTCCACCAACCCAGGTTGCTCCAAGCTCTGTTTTGACCTCTCCCGGAGTTGGGGCAGCCACAGCTTCTCTGGGCAACCTGTGCCAGTTCCTCAGCACTCTCACAGGGAGGAATTCCTCCCCAATATCCCATCTGTCCCTGTAGTCTGGCAGTGTGAAGGCGTTCCGGGTGTTGTGTCCCTCCAGGCCCTTGTGCAAAGTCCCTCTCCAGCTCGCTTAGAGCCCCTAGTGAAGGCAAACGGGCTGTAAAGGTCACTTCCAACCCTATCTGTTCCATGATGCCATCAAAGAAATAGAGGAAAAGCTGCTCAAAGCCTTCAGTAATTGAGGGGAAAATCATGAATCACAGGAAGGTTTGGGTTGGAAG
>NW_008681244.1:0-6212 GCF_000695815.1 Acanthisitta chloris | reverse complement strand
CTTTTGCAGAAGGCCAGCTGCCTTCCAAGGAGGGAACAAATTCTGATCATGGCTTTTAGTTTGATTATTTTTTGACTCCTGGTGGGTTGATTTTGATTCAGATATAGAAGTTGCTTGAAGAAGACTTGCTGGTGGTTAGTCTCAGTGCAAGTCAGGCCATTAAAGGCTTGATGTTCATGACAGGTCAAGTGTCAGTTGTTGTCTGGGTGATTCTGGTGGTGTCATTTGTGTTTCTTTAAGTACTTGTTGTACAGATACTAATTTTTCTAATTTCTGATGGAGAGCTAGAAACATAAAGGCTTATTCTGCCTTCACAGCTGACACAAGCAGTAGAGATAGAGCATTCATAACCCAACTGAATTATAAACCAGGCAGTTGTAGCTGTTTTCAGAGGGAAGCAGTGCTGATATTCTGCCACTGTGCAGATAATGTTGCTGCTGCTTAAACTCCTAGTTTAGTCTTCAGCCTCTAAGTTTTGCTGTGGCTCAACCGATGAGTTTTTTCATCTGTTTTGACAAAAATATTATGTTCCTCTTTCAGAGAGTTTTGAGTTCCTGTGAAGCATCCTCATGGGGTTGAGATTTAATCCAGTTGTACTTAGTGCATTAATTGGTGGAGATATTTGTGTGGCATCTTTAGTAAATAAAAAAGAAGTAAATATGTGTATAGAAAAGCAGCTGGTAATTTGTGTTGGCTATTACACTTAATAGCCAACAGGGGCTGAGGGAGCTGGGGGTGTTGAGCCTGGAGAAGAGGAGGCTCAGGGGAGACCTTCTCACCCTCTGCAACTCCCTGACAGGAGGTTGGAGTCAGGTGGGGGTTGGTCTCTTCTCCCAGGCAACCAGCAGCAGGACAAGAGGGCACAGACTCAAGCTCTGCCAGGGGAGGGTTAGGTTGGAGATTAGGAAGAGATTTTTGACAGAGAGAGTGCTCAGGCATTGGAATGTGCTGCCCAGGGAGGTGGTGGATTCCCCATCCCTGGAGGTTTTCAAGGTGAGACTGGATGTGGCACTTAGTGCCAGGGTCTAGTGACCATGGTAGGGTTGGACTTGGAGTTTTTTTCCAACCTGGCTGATTCTATGATTCTCACTTGTAACAGTACATTCTGTGCTCAGGCATCTTAAATTAAAGCCCACTCTGTTAAGGACAGTAATGCTGTGGTTAAAAGTTTCTGAAATAACTTTTTTTCTGCTTCATTTCTTGTTTTGTCCCATGTTTTAAATTTAGGATGCTAAAAGATTTCTATGACACTCAGGGAATAAATGCAGACATCTAGGCTCGAGAGAGGATCAGTTTAACATAATGAATGTCTTATTCCAGCTCATTGAAATGTTTAGGTTGGACAGCAAAGCTAGACTTGCTCTGTTATCTGTAAATAACTATTTTTTATCTCACATAGGTAATTATTTTCTGGCCAGGTAGTTAAAGTTAAGTAAGAGCTGCTATTGCTGTTTGATTTTCACTGTCCAGAATATATCAAATATATAAGTAAGGTCACAGGTGCAATTAAATGTAGGTACAAACCAGCACCATGCAGATATCACTCATTCTTTTTACTGTGCTTGGGTATAAATTTTTATTAGTTTTTCATACATCATTCCCACCCCAGATCCTGAAACATGTTTCCCTGTTGAATACAAATCTGGCTGTAATTCTAGATGCACACTGCAGTCACTGGAACTAAAGAAACAAAATACCTGCTGTGATCAAATTGGAATAAATCATAAAGGTTTGGCTGATGTGATGCAAAGGATTAAAATATAAGTATATGTCATAAAAATGTGAGTGTATATCATAAATGGGTTTATTTGTGTGATGTGGCTTTTTCAGGGTCTGTTGACAACAGGAGTGGAATTTGAGTCTCTTCCTGCAGCTCTTTCCCGCCCTGCAGAATCTGGTCTGTACCCAGTGACTCTCGTTGGTGTTCCTCAGACAACTGGACAGATCACTGTCAATGGTAAGGGATGTCTCCACTCACTTTCCCTAGCAAAACAACCACGTGTTTTACACCTCTGTGGGTTGCAGGAGTTTCTATGCCACGTATATATTTTCTACTCTGAATCCTCTTCAGTAAGTAAAACAAAAAAAAAGCAAACAGAAAAGGAAATCTGTTTTCTGTACTAGACTTCATTAAAACCACCCTGATAAATCGCTTGGTTACAGCAGCAGCAACGAACACATTCTTACAGTATCTCATGTATGAGAGAAGGATAATGAACTCCAACTCCCCTTTTATTAATGCTTTCATTTGGAAAGCTTCAAGGAGGATTACTTGAACTTTTTCCTGAGAATGCAGAAGATAATCGTGCAGTTCTTTTTTCTTAATTAATCGTGTTTGTGTAAGATTACAGAAATTTTTGCAGATTGCTTCTGTAGAAACAGTTTAGGCACTGTGTGTGTGTAGTCTGTTGCAGTCAAGATATCATTTCATTAATAAGCCTAAATAAAATCCTGTTTGTAGTAAGTAAGAAAATTAAAGAGCTTTTGCAGAAGATGAGCAGATGAGTCTCCTAGAAAAGGAGGTGTATGTGGAATCATAGAAGCAACTGGGTTGGAAGAGACCTCCAAGATCATCAAGTCCAACCCTACTGTGGTTATTAGACCATGGCACTAAGTGCCACATCCAGTCTCATCTTGAAAACCTCCAAGGATGGTGAATCCACCACCTCCCTGGGCAGCCCATTCCAATGCCTGATAACTCTCTCTGTAAAAAATCTCTTCCTAATATCCAACCTAACCCTCCCCTGGCAGAGCTTGAGTCTGTGCCCTCTTGTCCTGCTGCTGGTTGCCTGGGAGAAGAGACCAACCCCCCCCTGACTCCAACCTCCTGTCAGGGAGTTGCAGAGGGTGAGAAGGTCTCCCCTGAGCCTCCTCTTCTCCAGGCTCAACACCCCCAGCTCCCTCAGCCTCTCCTCATGGCACTTGTGCTCCAGTCCCTTCACCAGCCTCGTTGCTCTTCTCTGCACCTGCTCCAGCACCTCAGTGTCCCTCCTGACCTGAGGGGCCCAGAGCTGAGCACAGTATTCAAGGAAATAGAGATAATAGATTCAACATGTAGTAGGAGTGAATCATTTTACCAACACACAATTTTAGCCATGTGTTCCTAGAATACAAAGTTAGAGGATAAGAACCATTTTTATAAAGCTAAACACTAAAAGAAGATGGCTTTGAACTTGAAGAAGCTCTGTTCTCATGGAGTTTTTCTTAAGAGCTATTCTGTCTGCTCATAAAATGATTTTTCATTTGGTTCTTTTTTTCCACTAACAATTTCAGTAAATACAGAGTAGCATCAAAGCATTCAGAACATTTGTGCTGTAGTTGTCTGCTTTTAGTTCCACATACTAAAAATGCATTGCAAGTAGAGGAGTTGATTTTTGTACTTGGCAGCTGTTTGTGTGCCTGTGTATCAAATTTTCCTTCAGATATAGCTCATAAATTTTTCCTGGTAAACAATTGATGCAGAGGTACTTTTCTACTCAATTGAACTTTTGGAGGGTAAGTTGTGCTCTTTGAGGGAAATTGTCTGTGTGTTTGTGTGTGTGCATGTATTTTCCCCTTAATAATTTCCTTTAGGATTGTTTTATTCCTCTGGATACAGTTGAGATTCTTTCCTCTAAACATTTTGTTGGGAAATAGGAAACTGTTAACATATGTTGAAGGGTAACAAGTTTCACATGCAGCAGTGAATTAGGTGATGAGATTAAAGGTGGTAGGCTCTACACTGTGACTTGTGATGTTGATCTTGTATGGAATTTACAGAACCTTCCATAGTGCATGGCAGAAATCATGGTAGAAATCTTTTATTTTGCCTGTCACTGATGCAGAGGTTTATTTATGTGTTGTTTTTATGTTGTCAGGTAGCTATAAATATTGTTATGTAGGGAGTTTGAAAACCTTTTTTGTGTTTTGTGTCTTGAGAAGATTTTCCTATAGAGAAGGTAGTGGTTTGGGTAGCAGATACATGGGCAAGATCTGACTGGTAAACTCATTACTTTTAGACCTTTCAGGAAACAGTAAAGTTCACAAAATACTGGTGTTTTCTTCAAAAATCAGGTTACCATACTTCAGTTTTTGGAGTCTTCAGTGATTGCCTTCTGGACAATCTGCCAGGAGTGAAGACCAATGGCTGCACTGTTGAAGTCATTCCAGCTTTGCCAAGGCTGCAGATCAGTACGTCCCTTCCAAGGTGAGAAACTGAATTATAACTTGATTTTATTTGGTGTGTTTAGGCCTTACTCACCTGTCGAATAAAATCTTGATCAGATACAATCAGTGACTTAGTAAGCTAAGACATAATCTACATCTGTGCTATTTATTTTAGAATATAGACTTAAGTGTTTTGTTTTACTGCCTGAAACCATGAAATTTCATAGAAAATATTTCAAGATGTAATAAACTGAATGTCATGGTTATTCTTTGTTAAAGTCACTCTTCTTTTTAAAGAATGAATCCTTTGAAGCCGAAAAGTTCATAAAAGCTTGAAGAAAAGAGGTAATCCATGGAAAAGCGATAGAACTGTTAGATTAGGTTTCCCAGGGCACAATCTAGTTAAGTTTTAATTATCTTCATTGGTAGTGTTTGCATCACCTCTGTGGGAAATTAGTGCAGGAAATCAGTTTCAATGTCTGACCACACTCACGGAGAGTGAAAATCACTCTCTTCATTTTGTCAAACAACAACCACAGCTCTTCAAACCTGAACTTGTGTGTTGTACTTTGGCCTCCTCATCATTTTGGTAACCCTCTTCTGGAGTTGCTCCAATAGGTCAATATTTCCATGGCTCAGGGTGGGCAAAAACATGATACCTTACTACAGAAACAATATGTTTAGGCAGCACAGGAGGAATCAAGTAAAATAACTTCAGTATACACTCACTAAAAAGGACACAGTAGTTCTATATTGTTTGTGTGGGTTTTTGTGAGCTTTTTGCTTGTTGTGAAGAATGTGGCTGACTAACTCCTTGATTTTAGAGAGACTTGGTAAGGCACTGATTAAATTTGATTTTTGGAGCTTTTCCAGGTTCAAGTGCATTCACCTTCTAAGCTGCATGTTGATCACTCTATCTAGTGTCTTGCCATCCAGCTACCATTTTGAAAATAATTGTAAAACTGTGAAGTTTCAGGTTTTGTTTTATGAGTTTTTTTTTTTTTTGTTTTTTTTTTTGTTTTTGTTTTTTTTTTTTTTTAAACGCAGTATTCCTTCGGCTATGGATCTGGAAACAGTCTTTTGTTACTGCCTTGGTAGCTCAAGCACCACAGGGATTGGTCTGTTGACTGGAAGATGTCAGCTCCATTTATGAACCTTAGGATGATCATCAGTCTCATAGGACACAGAGAGATACATAGAATCAAAGAATTTAAGGGTTGGAATGGACCTTACAGATCATCTAGTCCCAACCCCCTGCCCTGAGCAGGGACACCTCCTCACTAGATCAGGTTGCTCAAGGCTCATCCAGCCTGGCCTTGAACACCACCAGGGTTGGGGCAGCCACCACATCCCTGGGCAACCTGTGCCAGTGTCTCACCACCGTCACAGGAAAAAACGTTTTTCTCAAACATCTAACCTAGTCTTTCCCTCCTTCAGTTTGAACCCATTACCCCTTGTGCTATCACTGCAGTTCCTAACACAGAGTCCCTCTCCAGCTCCTTGTAGCCCCTTCAGATATTAAAAAGTTGCCATGAGGTCTCCACACAGTCTTCTCCTCTCCAGGCTGAACATCCCCAACTCCCTCAGCCTGTCCTCACAGGGGAGATGCTCCAGTCCTCTGTGTGTACATAGATGTGAAATTCTTTATTTTATTGTATTGTTCACTATGGTTTACTTAGTAAAATAAAGAAACCAATTTAGTTCTGTGTTTTCCGTACTAAATTCTGCTTTTCTTATGTGGAATGGGTCTTGTTGATGGCATCATATTGCAAAGATATAAAAGTAATATCCTGATGAAGACAGCACAATATTAAAGTGCTGAAATTGTGTTACATGTTGGTAAATTCCCTCTAAAAATTCTGCTGGAGATGGAGTCTGAGTGGTTTAGTTGTAATCAAAATTAGTATTTGCTAGCCACAGTTATGAATGTGTTAAAGAATATTATGAGTTTGAAATACAGAGGGGATTGCAAATATTCTCACATGAACATATCTGCTCTTTGTGAGTATATGTTCAGCAGTATATGTTCATCTACTTGAGCTGAGCTGATTTTTCTTAAACTGTCA
>NW_008681243.1:32987-46196 GCF_000695815.1 Acanthisitta chloris | reverse complement strand
CCATTCCAACCCCTAAAGTTCTATGATACTGGCATATTTTTCCTTTTTAGCCAATGGGAGGGGTGTGTGAGGTGGGGAGGTGTGTCACAATTCCTTCAGATTTACTGGAGTGTTTTAAGATTATTGAAGTGTTTCGTTTTGAATCAAGATAAATACTTATTTTTTCCTTTGTTTTAGGAACTTGAGATGATTTTAAACAAAATAAGTAGTAAATGTAAAGATTTAAACCATTTCATTTTAGATTGTTAAAGAGAACAGTTCTTTGAACTGTGTGATGGTTTTTCTCGAGAACGCTGTTGTGTCTGTTGCAGCAATCTTCTGAGCACCTCTCTGCTATCTCTGCCCTTGCATTGTCACCTGCACTGTGTCAGTTTTAGCTTCTTTGCAGTGTTGTGTTAAACTAAGTAGAAGAGCTGTTTCAGAGGGGAAAATAACCCAAATAACTTTCTTATTACTGGGTTACCTTGCAGCAGGGTCCATTTCCCCACTTGGCTGCTCTATTTCAGGGCACAGGGTAGGGGAATGTGATGTGTGTAAGTGCCACCAGTGTGAAACTATGTGAAGCTAAATGTGTGTGATCTCATTCTTGGCTCATTTGAAGAGTTTTGTTAAGTTTTCTATAGTATCAATGAATTCAAGCATTAGGTATCAATAGATTCAAGCTCTGTCTCCTACCTAATACAGAAATGCTATAAAAGTTTTAAGTTCGTAGATTATTTCCTCCACAAATAAATGGTGTATAAAGTTGCTCACTTGATTTTTGTGATGAGGAAACCGTAAGTAATCGAGAGTTGTAAACGGTGCCCCAACCCTTCTCAAAAGGCAGGAGGTACACGTTTGACATGTGCTTAATATACTCAAATTGCACTCAGTTGGGCCTAGACAATTGTAGCTGATATTGAATTTACAAAGGCTTACAAAATTCAGCTTTGGACCCTGTTTGTAATTTCTGATTTTTCACTTTGTCTGTCATCTAGCGAAATACAGAAATTCTTCAGCACAAGCAATGTGCTCTCTGCTGAGAAAGATAAACCCACTGCTTCCAAAGGCAGCACCACTGAAGGGGCATCAAAGAGTCAGAAGGGTACAGCAGAGACACCAAAGCAGAAGCTGTTAGACATTATTGGTGATATGAAAGTGGAAGTGAGCTACAGGAAGAAACTCCAAGAATTAAAAGCCAGTAGGAGACAAGAACAAGCCACGGACAAGTTGCAAGGCCCAGACAGTGCAGGTCCTGCACCTCAGAGAACTACAGAAGACATCAAACGGTAACGTGTAACAAACGTCTTAGCCTGTTTTCTCGATTTTTTAATTTTTTATTATCTATGGCAAAATAAACCATCAAACACCATTTCCAAGTACGGAAGAGAATCTTTTTGGGGAGTGTAGTATACAGGTGTAGATTGGAGTAAATCACAGGGGGGAATCTAGACAAAAAGTGCTGTAGACTTTCTACCATATGTTACCTTTCCCTGCACTGAGATTGTGGAAAGGTGGCATCAGCATCTGCCTTTGGAAGGCTGTTTTAAAGGGAATGGGGAAATACTGTTCAGATAAAATACAATGAAACTGAGGAAAAATTAAAAAATAATTCAAGAATGGCATTGTGATTATTGAATCTTTGGACTGGCTCCTCTCCACAGTGTGTTACATCGAGTCTGTAACCCCTGAGCTCCATGCTGCCAGTGGTCATCGAGCTGTGTGTCCAAGGGGCTGTGCGGTGGCACAGGGCTGCCATTTCCCAGGTTTGAGAACAAAAGCTTGTCAGAGTCATTTAGCATGATTAGTGCAATGTAGGGTAAACCTGCTGTCCCTGTGGCCACCCCCATTTGGGAAAATATCTCACTAACTTCTGAGTTATTAAGATATAAAATGATGGTACAGAAGTGGCAATTTAAATATATTAAGGCTTTTAATTTTTTGTGTGTTTTCATGTCTGTTGTGTCTCTTACAGAGGAAAGCCTTTAAATCCAGAACTGGTGAAGGCTGCTTCTGCAGTCGCATCTTCCCTTCCCCTCAACAAGAAGCAAACAGAATCAGAGCTGCTTGCACAACTACGAAGACATGAAGAAACCACAGATAAGCAGAAGAAGGGGGGAACTGTTAACATACGGTCTGTTTATTGACTGTTATTCTCAATGAACGTGCAAATTCTGATTTTGCAGTGTCATCCTGAAGGTGACTGTGTTCTGTGTTGGAAAGATGGCCCTAAAAGATACATTTGGACAGTTTATCCTTGGGATTAATGAATATTAGGAACATTGCTGGTCTGGTTATACCACACTCAAAATTTTGCCATCCTCTTTCTAAAATGGTTTTGCAGAAATGGAATTGTTTTCCTGCCCGGGATCATTGCTTTCTTGGACAGACTAGCAAAATAACAGCTTTTTTTGTTGGTTTGGTTGGGGTTTTTTTTTTTTTGTCACAAGCTTCCAAAATTCTCACACAATGGATGGATTTGTAGATGTTTCAGACGCTGTGTCTGGACTGGTGAATTTTCATGACAACTCTGCAGAACTGAACTAGAGCAGCTCTGTTTATAGCCCCACCCTTCCTTTCAAAACTTTCCAGTCAGCCCACGAAACTCATCTCTTGGCTTAACTCTGTTTCCAGTGTGGCTTTCAAACAGATGAGAAACATTTGTTTGGAAACTGAAACAGTAGTGCATACTGCTCTTTTGGGTGATGGTGATTTTTTTTTTGTTCTCTCTTTTTTTTTTCTATTTATTTTGTAAGCTAGTATTTAAGTAACTACTCAGAAAATAAGGCATTCAATCCAGGTGAAATGCTGAACCAAACAGAAAATCAGATCTTCAGCAAAACAGTCATGTGAAACCTTTCTTTGTGGCTGTTTGCAGTGTGAACTGCAAGCTGCTTATATTAATCTTAATTTATTATGTGAAAATGTATTTGTCCCAAATGAGTTTGACCCATGTGTTATTGTTTGTAGCTTGCTCTAGGGATCAGTAAAGGATCTGCTTGGTATGGTTATCAATGCACTGCAAACAGAGCAGCCAACAAGCCAATGATGTCTGCAGTTGATGTCTGCTGCATTAGTGGCAGATGCTTGTAAACAGGTTCAGTCAGATGATTGCAAAGACACTGGGGTATATAATAACTTTGTTAAGCAGAATATCTGTTCTTCAGATATAAGGACTATTTCTATAAAGCATATGTTTGTTAAACTGTTAATTACCAGCGAGGTTGTTCCATCTCTGTCACTGGGCTTTTCTGAAGAACAGAGTACACAAATGTCTGAACAATGGCATTGGCTGTGTGTGGACGACTGAAATTAATTAGAACCTACTGAGTACCTGATGAGATGTTGGGGGCCCACAGAGATACTAAGCTAATACATACACTGGCTAACCTCATATGTGCTTGTCCCTCTTCCTTAAGGTGTACATACTCTTGTCTAGGTGTCCTTGGCCTGCATCAAGGGCTCACTGTTTTACCACACTTTGCACTTTCCCTGAAGCACTTACCCAGCTCTGGCTACAGTGGAAGAAAGATGGCGACTAAGGAAGTTGTAGTCTAAGCAAAAAGGGTTTTTTTTCTCTTGAGAGTTTAAATTCTTCAGAAGTTTATAAGTTGAAGTCTCTGTGGCTGCATGGTGCCTCTGTATTGTTGATGGGTGGGTTAAGATGTGGTATTACAATATTTTGTGACATGCTTGTGGGTGAATCACTATGGTTAGAAAAATGGTTTGAAAAATGGATTTTTCTCAACCAGAACCAGCCTTTTTGGAATGTTATGCTGGCTTGTCATAAATTGTTGGCAAGTTCTATTCCCTGAGGCAGCTTTGTGACCTAGCTTGTTTCCCCCTTCCCCACCTTGGCTGAAAAGTTTTAGGTTTCTTCCTTAATAGTTGGGTAACAATTTGAAACTCTCATCAGTCAGTGGGTTTTCAAGAAAGACCAGCAACTCCTCCTGATTTTCATGACAGAAAATTTGGTAATGGTAACCTTTCACAGTTAGTAGTGACCTTTGAGTTCTCTGAGATAAATGTGGTAGTTTCAGATTTCTGACTAGTGTTTAAAAATGTTGATTTTTTTTCCAAAGCTCAGCAGCCCTCAGACTTGATCCTGCATGACTTCAGAATATCTCAGTCCACACAATGCACTAAAATGCTTTGAATATATTGGAAAGCATTGCTTCATATGTGATAATTTTGTGTTGAGTTTTATTTGACAACAAGAAAATACAGGCAATTTAACTTCCCATGTTTGTCTGTAAAGGTTTTGCATCCAATACACCACCGCATTTTGAAAGCCAATATATATTCCTCAGTTATTTAAAAATGAGAGAGTTTCACAAGAAGCAGAGCTATATTGCAACAAACTGAATACTGCTATTGTGGTTTATAATATGTAGTAAATGGCATGTTGTCCAGATCTTCTGTAGCAATTATTTTTTCCAGGCTCGTGGCATGACCTCCAGAGGTCACTGTTGTATGCTGTGCTCTCATCGCCTTGTTTTGTAGGCAGCATGAGGACAGTGTGTTCACTAGGAGGGGAAAATATTAACGATACAGGAATTTATTTTTCTCAGTGTGGGATGAAGTTTCACTCAATGGAAATTACAACAGCACCATACAAAAATAAAATCTGCAGCCCTACAAGCTGAAATTTCAGCTCCTGTTTTGGGCGAAGAAGAAAAGTAATTCAGCGCTTAGGCTAAAGTATATCCAAAGCTCCTTGGGTCTCCATTTCTAGTATTATAATTATTGGTTGGTAATCAGGAAGAAGAGAGGAATCTGTGGTTGTTACAGAAGTCCCATCTCCTCCCATCTCTGGAAGGCAGAAGTATCTAGGAACTTAGGTTTTTAACCTTGTGTTGGGACATGAAGTAATATAATGTAGTGTCTAACCATTGTAGGTACACTGGGATTGGAGTATGACTTTGTAGTCTGATGTTTCTTGTTACAAAAGGCATTAGAAAACGTCTTTATAGTTTTAGTTTTTGTTGATAGAGGTAGACTTAATGATAGAGTGATGAATGTTGCTGCCAGAAATGTTCATATACCAATGATGGAGTGACTTTAGGATTTCCCAGTGAGTAATATGGTACCATTGACTGCATGTACTGATAGCTTGGTAGTGTAGTCTGTCCAGACCTACAGTGAAAACCACAAATAAATCAAGGAGGAGAGCTTCTCTGAGCAGTCCTAACTCCCCTGAAACACAAGAACACTGCAGCCTGTTAGGTCACAGCCGAGTCAGCCGTTGGGCTGGGTTGTGTGTGGCTGACCTTAGGAATTATGTCCCTTTGACTCTCATAAGTGTGTCAAGCCTCTGGCCCAGCACCAGCTCACTAATGCCAGTAGGCACTTCACAGAGTAATTTCTAATGTGAGATAGGCAACTAATCTGAGATTGGTGGGTTTTTTAAGATTAAAATTAAATTATTTAAAACTTCTTTTCAGATGCCTTTCTTTCAGTGTAGGTACTTGAAGAGCTATGCTATTCTTGTTCTGTCATTTGAAACCACATCTAAGACTAAAGAGAAATCCTGCTGTGTTGCTGTGGCAATTAGCTTTTACAATTTTCCAGAAGTAATTCTTTCTTGTCAGCAAAGTCTCTTTTGACTTAAACTGCCAGAAGCATAGTTTGAATTTCATTCAGATTTTCTTAAAGTGGATACACAGAAATTTTTTTGGGGCTATTTTTATTTTTTTGAGACCGTATTTATGTCTTAAACCTTGAGCTCTGCAATTTTGGATGACTGCATGTGACTGAAGCAGTTGGGTGGAGAGGATAGCTGTGAGGAGGAATTGCCAGCTTGGTCTTTACCACCCAACACACTTGCCAGTGAAGGGAACTCACTGATGGGGGCAGAAAGGTGGTGTGTTCTGCCCTTTGCATCCAGAATGAGCTGCATATGGTGCTGGGAGAGATCAGAGCATTTACTCTTCACGTATGATTTTGACTACAGAATTACGAAGGAAGATGTGGTCTGTTAATGCTGTAATATGATTATGCAATGCAACAGATTGCAGTGGATCAGGAAAGGTGACCTACTTATTAGGGTGGCATGATTGGCCCGTGTCAGCTGATGTGTGAAGGCAAGCTTCCTTTTGGCCTGCAGCAGCACAGCACTGTCCCTGGGCAGTGTTGGCTCCTCTCCAAAACACGGGTGATTTTTACCTCACTCTTTCAGTGTGTTTCTTGTATCAGAGAAATTCCTCATGTACTTAAGCAAAGCATACCTACTACACTCTGTGAATGTTGGTATGCAGATACATGAAATTTTATTTTTTGTCAGTTGGAAACTAAATAATTTCAAAGAGAATATACTTTGTAGATTTAATAGGCAAAAGTAGCACTTTTCATATGTAGAATGTAGCAACTAAATGGTTTAAAAAGTCAGACTTGAATGTTTGATGATTTAAAGGTGGGTGTATTTTGTGAGGAGTATAAAATTCTGTCTCATAGAGGCTTATGACACCAGCTGGGAGTAGAGTTTCTGGCTAATAGATATGACCAACTTCCTTGCTGTGTCAGTTTGTTGAGTTTTTGCGTTCATGTTCTTAATTTCAGCGACGTGATTTCAGAAATGACGGTTAAAAGGCAGTCCCCAGCTCAGAGGGGTGTGAGGATAGCCAGTCGCATTTCCTTGGACTTGGATGAGGATGGGCAAAGAATAAGGCCAGGACAATTGTCATCTCGGTCTCTTGACTCCAGAAGGTATGTTTGTCGTGTTCCCTTCCAATAGAAGGAGTGTGCAATTACTCATGGATAATATTTGAAATTAAATACTTGTGCATATTCATGTTGCCCTGCTTTGGAGCTTAAAGAAATGACTGAAGTATTCAAGTGCTGTTAGCATTGAAATAAACTGTGAGGAGACAGTAGTTAATGTTAACTGGCTGATCAAGTAATGTGCACTATTTTAATGCTACGTTTTAAATAATTAAAAATACTCAGTGCTGAAATGCAACTGTGCTTGTTTTAGCTGATTAAATTGTTCTCACTTATGCTTAATACAATTTTACATCACTTTCTCAGCTGTTGGGAAATGAAGTCTTTGAAGGCTTATGTTCTCTGTTTAGCAAAGTTTCCTCCATTCTGTTGGGGTTTTAAGTACATGTTAAATTTGCTTTACTTATTTATTTACCACCTCATTGCAACTAATAAGTCATTTTCTAATTGATTCCTCTACTGTCTGTGACATTTCAATTGTCCATGTAATTAACTTTAGAATTTACATTATGATTTCAGGGTACTCCTTAATTTTATCTTGCTGCTGGATTATGTGGCCAGTCTATTTTTTAATGAATTAAGGTGTGCTCTTACATTTTTTTATTTACTCCTGTAAGCTGTGCTTTCTTGCCTGCAGTCTTGTGATTTTTCCCATGGCAGCTCATCGTCACGTTCCTTCTCAGTATATTCTTTCTCTAGCTGTTTTTAGTAAAAGTAACTTTTCTTGTCATTAATTTACTTTGCAAATTAATCCCTTTTTGTTGGGGCTGAGGGCTGGAAGTTGAGGGAGTCATTTGTGTGTAGATAGATCATGGTGAAGACAGAATTTGGATAACTAAGGAGAAAAAAAAAGCCCAAGTTTATATGGCCCTTTTGGCCAAGACATCTATTTCAGTACATCATTTACAGAGAATTGTGTCTTCCCATAAGGAACAAATTGGAACATAGGCATTGAGCCATGCAGATCATGTAGGAATCTCAAAGAAGTGGCTTATGGCCAGTCGTTAGAAGAACTTAAGCAGCTTGGTGAAATGTTTCTGAGTAACTTCCATGTTCTTGAACTGCTAAACTGTTAAGGTGTGTTAAGAAAGCATCTCTTGGGCCTTTTCAGTGTTATGAGTGTGCAGAGCTGGTAAAAGGTGCAGAAGGGGCTTTTTGTAGTGGAAATTGAAGTGAAGAAATGAAACGAGGGTCTTGACCAAGCCCTCCTGACTTAGATATTTCTGTCCTGGGGTTTTCATTCAGCTACAGGCTGCTGGTTTGAGGAACAAGGGAACTGGCTTCATTATCAGATGCAAGATAGCTCCATAGATATTTTTATTCTGGGGATGATTAACTGACAGAAGTAGTAGTCACATGAAAGTAATTTTGTTATTACGATGTGATTCTTGACTGTGAGAAATACATTAAGGTGTTGGATGAAAAGTTTTTCAAAGTGCGAAAGAATAGAAATGGTATGATCTAGAAGTATAAACTGAAAACCTGAGCTATTATGGGCTTGTACAGTGTATATAATTTTATAACCACACTAAGCTTCTCATTTACTGACATACTGCAAAGTCAAGTGAGTTTCACTTATGCTTGAGAATATTTATTAAATTTATGATCTCTGAGAAGCTGTCTTGCCCTCTTTGTGGGATGAAACTATACTTGGTAAATAACTTCAGGAACAGTACCTTAAATAGTTTTTTAAATCCCTCTAATGAGCAAATGGTCTCCAGCTTCAGACCTAAGTTTCCTCCTGCATACCTGAAAATGTTATGGCTATACTTACCGATTGAAAAGAATGGGTTAAGAAGAATATCTAATTTTAAGTGGAGTTAGTAGATTTCAATGAAATAAGCGATGTTGTTTGTAGTAACTGAAACTCATCATTTTAAAATAAACATTCTTCCAAGTCATGCCTGTATCTTTGGCCAATGTCATTGGGAGTTACACACAGATAGGAAAATATAATCCTAAATCAACATTCTTTTAAGGCTCTGTAATTAGATTGCTCTGTGCTGAAATGAATCCAGGGTAGTTTCATCACTGAAATATAATATGACATGAACAGGTTTGCAGAAGTAGTTGAGGCCATTAGAAATCTCCAGTATATCCAGATGGGGAATTTTAAGGTCAGAAAAGGCAAATATTGCCAGGATTACAGTGGATATGTAATAACAAAAAGTAGGAACTGTCACCATTTCAGTGGAAACCTGGAAGAAGGTATGATTAAAAGCATAATTGGTTCTAAACTAAAGACACTGGGGTTTTCTTTGTTTGCATTTATAACAATTCACTTTGATTACTTGTTGAACCATTGTATTTAAATTTTTTTTTAGCATAAGATTATGCTAATGATAAGTGTGATTGAAAGTAGATGGTCAGAGCAAAATATTTTTATATTCAGAAGCAAGAGCATCAGGGTGACGCTATTTTAATTAGCTCATATAGATATATAACGCTCTGTTTGCTGTATGGCAGAAAAGGTGGCTGTATAAACTCCAAAAGGACTATTCATGTCATAAAGCAGGAACTATTTGATTTAGCCGTTGCCTTTTCTGTGCCTGAATTGTGCAATATTTTTTACTTGGGAGAAAACCCAAGTCACCAGATAGCTGCAGCTTTGTAAAAGCACTTGAGTACTGTGGTTTGATATTGTTTACCTTTGTTCAGATTCCTAAATATTCCAGTAAAAAGTGGCTGCAGATAGAATGTTTGATTTATGCTCTTGCTTTTCACATGGAAATATTTTGGGAAGCTCTGTTACAAATGAGTAATAAAGTCATAAACACTTTCTCTGGTTAAAAGCTTGAGCATTTAGTGAGAGTCAGTATCTCTTTTTCTGTCTTTTTTTCTTTTTTCCCCCCTCCAGAGATCTGTTACTTCATGAAAATATTTTGTGCTTTTAAATTTGCTGTCTGGCAAATGTTGTGAAGTGTTGTGAAATACTAACTATCGGTTTTCTTTTTTTGTTTACAGAAGTCTCAAAGTAGGAAAGAGGCTTAATATATTCACCAAGGCTTCTACAGAGCCAGAACACACACTGAAAACAGGTTAGTGGAAATTGAAGAATGAAAAACCCAGTGAGGCCAAGTTCTGCAGTTTTAGAATATCAAGAGATTCACTGTTGTGAGGAGTCTTATGACCTGTTCACTTTCTTCTTTCAGATGATAAAAAAAGAAGACTACTTCAATGTAACTCTGATTTTTACTAATTAGAACTTCCATGCAGTTTAACAGATTGTTTTCTGTACTGATCAGGGCATTCTGTTACTGAACTTAAAGGGTAAAACTGGCTCTTTATCCCAGAGGTCAGTCTTACTTCTGTGAGTGTAAAGCCAGCCTGGAGAATGGGTGTGTTGGCTCCAGCTGATTTGGTCAAGTTGCAAACTTACTGCATTCAGTTTATGGCAAAGAAATGCGAGGCTTTGGTCCCAGGGAAACAAGCATGGTCTGCAGGTGGCTAAGCATAAGCAGGGTAGTAAAATACCAAGACTATGCATTCAGTTGCTGTGTGGCCTTTTCTTGTTAGTGCTCTAGCAGTAGCTTGAAAGATCTTGTCAGCGGCTGACAAATGACACCTTGCTTTACCTACTGTGAAGCTCTTAGTGTATGTTTAGAATCACAGAATAGTTTGTGTTGGAAGGGACCTTTAGAGGTCATCTAGTTCCAACCCCCCTGCAATGAGCAAGTGTCTTCCACTAGATCAGGTTGCTCAGAGCCCTGTTCAGCCTGACCATGAATGTTTCCAGGGATGGGTACCTACCACCCCTCTGCACAACCTGTTCCAATATTTTAACCACCCTCATTGAAAAATTTATTCCTTTTATCTAGTCTATATCTACCCTCTTTTAGTTTAAAACCACTACCCTTTGTCCTGTTGAAACAGGCCCTGCTAAAAATTCTGTCCTCATCTTTCTTATGAGTTCTTAAGCCCTGAAAGGATGGAATAAGGTCACCCTAAGGCCTTCTCCAGGAGGAGCAAGCCCAGCTCTGTCAGCCTTTTCTCTTAGGAAGGGTGTTCCATCATCTTCATGGCCCTTCCTCTGGACCTGCTCCAACAGGTTGATTGAGCAGAGGGGCAGAGTCTCCTCACAGTCTGCTGGCCACACTTCGTTTTATGTTTCCACCTGGCTTTCTGGGCTGTGAATGCACATTGCTGGATTTTTTTATCCACTGGTTTCTCCAAGTCCTTCTCAGCAGGACTGCTCTCAGTCCATTCATCCCCTAGCCTGTATTGATACTGGGGGTCGCTCCGACCCAGGTGCAGCACCTTGTGCTTTGTTGAACCTCATAAGGTTCCCATGGGGCACTTCTTGAGCTTGTCCAGGTCCCTCTGGATGGCATTCCGTTCCTTTGGCATGTCAGCGGCACCAGTCAGCTTGGTGTCATCTGCAAATTTCCTGAGGGTGCACTCAGTCCCACTCTCTGTGGTGCTGATGAAAATACTAAACAATACTGGTCCCAGTATGTATTCCTGAGGGACACCACTTGTCATTGATCTCCATTCAAACACTGAGCCCTTGACCACTACTCTCTGGATGCAATCATCCAACCAATTCCTCTTCCGCCAAATATACATGCTAAAACTCAGGTAAGATAAAATACTCACCAACCAAACCATGATGGTAAAACAGGTATGACCCACCATCATATTTCCTGAATGGCACAGTGCTGCAGGAGGGGTTTGAATGCTGCAGAACGGCACAAGCTTTCAGGCATGAAGGCTTGGCTTTAGTACAGACTGGGTTTGGCCAAGAGTGTGTGAATTTGGGCAAGTGACATAAAGAACTCCCTCCTTCCCTTTTCTTTTTGAACAATGAAAACTGCATTGTTAGCATTGATCTTTAATATGCTCTTTTCCTTCGGCTATTCTGAGGCCCTTTCAAAAGAAGACTTTATTCCAGTGTAGTGACTTAGAAATTTATATAAAGCAGCAGTGGCAGAAGGAATGGTATTCCTCTCTGATAGCTTAAAAAAGGATGTGTATTTGTTTCTGTTTCAAGAATAGGACTGTTAGTTTTTTGCCAACTTCTAACCAAGTAGTTTTATCAGGTTTTTTTAGACTTGAAACTGCAGGGAGAAATTAATTTGTTTACTTAATTTCTTTAGTAAAATGTCAGATAGTTTTATTTGCCTCTTTTCAAGCAAGGTTTCTGAATGCAGCCACCTCTCTGAAAGTGGCTTGTTAGAATGGAATTCAATTTGCTTTTTTAAGACTGCCAATATCCTTAAAATCGGTCCACTTTACATATAAAAGCATGGTGAATGATACAGTGTTTGCTTTTAGCCATCTTAACAAATGTTATGTTCAAGGAAGTAGCTTTTGAGTCAAATCAAATTTAACTCAAGTAAAATGGTGAGAATGTTAAGCTTTCTTTTTTTTTTGCCTGAGCAGAATTGCAGATGCAATGGCTCACAGTAGTCACCCTAGATAAAAATGATTGAGATGCACTTTTTTTTAAAAGACAAAACAGGAGTGTGCACAAATTGTGTAAGTGAGCAAGTGGACTTTATTGGATTTGTAATTAGATGTTAAGAAGTAAACTTCCTTCAGCTTTTTATGTGGTGTTTTCTTGTTTGATTCCAGGTAGCCTTGAGGAAGTCTGCAGTGTATCCTAAGCCAGGGAGGTGGTTGCTTGGCTTACTGACTAAGCCTGATGACAAAAATTTTTTTCGCATTATCTTGGGAAATACCAATGTGATACTTGATACCTTGATTCATTTGTTTTCACTGTCTTGGCTCATAGTAATGGAGATAATGAGTTAAAATATTTATACATGACAGAAAAGCAAGTTTTGTGTTAAGTATTGAGTATTGATTTTGAAAACTTAGCTGTAAAGTAAATTGACATCCTGAAAATATTATTCATAACTGTTAACATAAAATGACAATGTTACTTTCTGTTTCACAGAGGTGAAAATATAACCTTTATCACTTTTACTGCAAGTGTGAAAAAATGAGTTTCTGCTCTCCTCTATTAGAAGATTTATTAGTTTCTGTAAGATGTGGGCAATAATTTCATTATGCTTTCTTGTCTTATCTTCTAACTGTATTTTATTCCTGCGTCCAGCCCTCAAATCAAAGGAGGCAGCTAGGGAATAGAGTTCTGGAAATTTCCCTCTTAAGGAATAATTTGAAAAAGTATCTTGATTTTACACAAAAAAAACCCTGTAAAGGCTTTTCAGTATGTAAGAATACTGTTTGCCCCTGCATTGTTTTCTCTTAAAGGAGGGGGTAGGGTTTTTTTAAAATTTAGTTGAGTTGTAAACCTCTGAGCCAAAGATGAAATTACATCTTGGCTTCAAATACTTATACTTATGAGTAGTAAAATAATAGCTGATTGGCCATGATCCACTTCAAGTGGACTCTAACATTTGAATTCACATGAAGTTCTCTGTTCCAAGGAGCTTAAGGTGAACTGATAGCAGGGGAGGCAGGAAAACAAAGGGGAGTGCAGTTAGGGCCAGCTCAGGAGACAGCAGCCCAAGGCACTCCCAGTGGTTCCTCCCTGTCCTGTGGTAA